>NW_027397086.1:24998395-25049612 GCF_003265705.2 Callorhinus ursinus | reverse complement strand
TCTTTCTTTCTTTCTTTCTTTCTTTCTTTCTTTCTTTCTTTCTTTCTTTCTTTCTTACATTGTATGACTCAACTCATCCTTTAAGTTTCATCGCATATATCTTGATTGAAAGTCATTGACATTTCTGGCATCTGGGTGTCATTCTTTAGATTCTACTATAATGTGTTGAAATATATATGGCAAACATTTTTTAAATAGAAGAAAATTTAAAATTCATGTAATGAATGAGACCTGAAAGAATACTGTTACTTTTAAATAAGAGCATGCACTCATAGAGAGGGAAAATCTGAAATGTGGGAACAGCATGAAAATGAAAAGCACCATTACCAAATTAAGAACTTCAAAGAAAGTATTGAACAGAAGTCTGGATATGAAGAAAAAAAGAAGAAGAAATCTGGATACTGCAAAAATTCAAATCAGAGGGAAAATTTCAAGTTTGAGAAAATAATTAAGAGGTTTCAAGAACAGATCAAGAAGAATAAAGTATAAGGAGGAAGTAAATAATATTGCAAAAAAGAAATAGGTGTTCATGAGGCAAAGAAGTAAAGATAGAGCTTACACTCAATTTTGTGCTGATGGCTTATACCCTGCCTATCATGGTCATGTTGCTCAAAACATATGAGTTTATTCGTTCAGTTAATCCTCACAGCAACTGTGAGGCTGAGGGCTATGATTATCGTGGTCATTCACAGACCAGAAAACCAAAACACCAGGAGATCGACTGCCTGGGATCACAGTTGTGATAGAGGCAGGATTAAACCTGAGGCCATCAGACTCTATAGTTTGTGCTCTAAAGCAGTTTAGTACATCATCTCTCAAAAAAGATAAGCATCCACAACTAAGTATATGGCAGAACTAAACACAACTATGCTTAGACAAAGTTGTTGATTTAAACAAATTATACATAAATAAATATAAATATGTATATACATGTAAATATTTATATATATTTCAAGTATTCATAATAATCCAGGAACAAAAAGTAGAATATCTAAAAAGAAATGTACACGTATCTTGAAACATATCCATGGTAATACCCAAAGTCAAAAGATAACATTTCTTTTTCTATAGAGCTAAAAAAGGAAAGATATTTTTAAATAAAGATATTTATTTGACTTAACTGAGCCAAGGCATTGAAAAGCATACCATCCATGCATATTCAGGAAGTTACTCAATAACACATAAACACCAACAAAGAAGATTAATCAAAATTAGGAATCTTAAAAGAGGGATTTTAGTATAATAAACGACAGTAGCCATAAAATGTTTTTGATATATTAGCATTTCTGCGCATTGGTGACGAGTTTAAAAAATAGCATCATACCAAAAAAAATACCATTAATTAGCAAAAGAAGGAGTATAATATCTTTCTGCACCCACCGGGTAATTGGCAACCAACAGTCACTTGCATTTGTTCCTAACACAGTTTTTGTCAGCTGTACTTGTTATTTTGATGATGTAATCTAATAATACTGATATTATGTAATCTGATAAAACATTACTGTGACAAATTTTAGTTCCTGTATGCTTTAAGTTGAATGTTTTACAAAGTCCCAGTAAATGTAATTTTTAAACTATTATAAACAACTGTAGAGACACCTTCTAAAGATTAGAAGAAATAATAAAAATTAAAATGATACACTCCTATTGCTTTATAAAATAACTTTCCACTCCACTGTAAAAACTAAAATTGGGATTCTAGAGGATGCACTAGGAGTGTGGCTTATGGAATAACAGAATGAAATTTCCCCGGTCAACTTAAATGTCATGAATATTTCTTGGCCCTACATCAAAGTGTGCCCAAATCAATGAACATGTATGTCTGAACTTAATTTGAAATAATGTATTTTTATGATTCCCTGATTAAACCTTTTCAAATTTGCTGATTCAAAACTGAGTCCAGTCTAACAAGATAAGAGAGTCTATCTTCTGTCCTCTCAACACACACACACACACACACACACACAGTACA
This sequence comes from Callorhinus ursinus, assembly GCF_003265705.2. Lineage (NCBI taxonomy): Eukaryota > Metazoa > Chordata > Mammalia > Carnivora > Otariidae > Callorhinus > Callorhinus ursinus. The sequence continues at coordinate 25,047,640 of NW_027397086.1, read as the reverse complement.
TCAATGAAGATATAAACTATGTGTTAACAGTGAGTAGAAAAATGTGTTTTCTTTTTGTGAATATTATTTTCTATTTTCTAAATAAACATGTTATTAAATTTAAAAATAACAGTTTACTATAGCTTTGTGTAAATCTCTAAATAAAACCTTCTACGTCTATGACAAGTCTATTAATTTATAAATTTGCAAAATCTTTTCTGGTTGTTTTTAATTTTTTTCTTTCTGTATTAATGTAATCAACTTAAAAATGATGCCCAGAATACTGGGGAAGAAAATCACTTATAAGTCCCATGGATAGTGGTGAAAATAGAGGAAATGCTGTCTATAAATAATTCAATATTCTACATGTATTCCAAGTTTAACAATAATGATAAAACTTGACTTTTCAAATTTGTGCCAGTCTTGACAAGCAGCTTTAAAACATTTAAAGTTGTTTGGCTTCCTACACCTGGAAGAGTTTGATAATACTTTAATTAAAGTGTTTACAGTATTTCATGTTTCAAATGCATCATGAGGAAATCACTAGTAAATGGAATGGGAAAGAAAGTTAACATTCATTGATGGGGTGCTTGGACGGCTCAGTCAGTTAAGCATCTGACTGTTGATCTCAGCTCAGGTCTTGAAAGAAAGTTAACATTCACTGAAATACAAGATACAGTGCAAAACACTGGAATTCCCATTACTACAGAGGAAAGGGGGAGATGACATTTATGGCATAATCTCATTTTTCAGATACCATGTTAAACGTTTTTAACATGTGTTAGTCTAACTCAACTCTCATAACAACCCTTTGTTATAGGAATTATTTTCCCCTGTCCCCAAATGAGAAAATAGTTTCAAATAGATTTGGTATCAAATAAGCCAAGTATTTCTCTGCACCGGTAAGAATAGAATTAAGTTTTTAACCTACCACTGTCTACCTCCAGAGCAGCTTCTCTTTCAGTGGTTCACAAAGTGTGATACCTGGACTAGCAGCATCGGCATCACCTAGGAAACCACCAATGCCTCTTCTTGGCCCATCCCCAGATCAGCTGAATAAGAAACTCTTAGCAGTCTGTATTTCACCCAGCCTACTAGGTGATTCTGAGGCACACTCTAGTTTGAGAAACACTGTGCTACCCATTTTCCTTGGATTACTTCGTTGATTGGAAAAGAACTAAACAGATGTTTTCAGGATCATTTAAAATCTTCAAATCTGGCTTTTTTGTTTGCTTCATCCTCTTGCTTTAAATTCACAGGACTCTGGAGAACTGTGAAGAAAATTTCATTTCAAATGTAATATGTAAAGTATAACACAATTAACTGTTGCTAAGGAAATGAATATTTTTGACTGTAAGTTGCTTTTGTGTTCATCTAGTTCTGAGGTAGACAAAGGTCTTTAATTTTTGAATACTTAAAATTTCAGTTTTAACCCCTAAAATTTTATACTTAAAAAAGTGGCACAAGAAACGGGTGGGAAAAAAGGGAAGAATGGATCTAGAGCTAATATCACTTTATCTTGTCTGCATCTTCCTGGGCCCATAGAAACTATTCATTAGAAATATTATTGTATTGGTTTATTTATCTTATGGCCTCTCTTGTTTCTTCCATTAAATCTGTTATAATGAACACACCCTATCCTGGATGATAAGCATGCTCTCCTTTCAGGTGATGAGTTTTGGCTGTTACCATTGTTTATTTACTTGTAAAGTTGTCTATTCCTTCTGTGTACAAATTCAGGTCTAGAGCATGATCACCAAGAATGAATTTCCTTTGAAATCTGGGTCTTCCCAGAAAACTGAAAATATGTGTTGAGGAGATTTCTTCCTGTTCTGTTGATTGACCATCCTTGGTCTAGTCAACTTAGCAGGAATCAAGAGTAAAAGACCAGCCTTCAAGCATCTACATCCATTTTGATAATGGAAGTATGTTAAATTTTATGAAAACAAAAATATCGACCTTTTTTATTGGTTTCATACTTAATCTGTATCTGAAATTTCAGTTATATACTTACCCACACTTTAAAAATAAATTTTAAGATTCCCTTTTAAATGCATTAATTTATCTAGAATTATTAATAAATTATGCTCTAATTAGTTTTCTCAAAAATTTACTTGATCTCCTAGCATTGAATTCTTGTTTCTCATTCTTAGGAAATGCCTCCTTTACCATGTGCAGAACCATATATAGACCAAAATATGCTTTTGAGTTCTACTGTTATTAAAATTTAAAATAACTCGAATAATTTATGCCTGTATTCCCATTATCTGCCTACTTTTAGAAGTATTCTTGGTTATGGTTATTCTCACTCAATTTTTCCTCCACATGGCTTTTAGAATCACTCACATTTGTTTTGAGTTGAAATAAACCTATGTATTAACACAGAAAATAAAAATGTATTTCTTCTCCCCTTCCAAAAATGGGTGGGGTCTACAGTTATTCAAATTTTATGTTTGTTCCTTCTTGAAATTTATTAACTGTCTTTACTAAGGCCTCAAATTTTACTTATTAAACTTATAGCTTTACTATTTTATGACTTACATGGTTCTTAAAAATTCATAAAGGCAATCAGTTTTCCATTATATTTCATAATTCCTAATTGTGAATATGTAGGGGTATTTGTATATTTATTTTATGAATGTGATTTTACTAAACTGTTTTATTACTATTCCTCGCTATAAATTATACTGCTTTCCTCTGATGGCATAGTGTACTATTTTGCAAAATACCTTATATCCTTAAGAAACATGCTTTATAATAAAATTCCAATGTAAAGAGTTCCACAGAACACTGAAGTTCCTTGTCATCCTATAACTTAGTTGAAGAACTGTATACTTGATAGTAAAAAGAGTAGTATCCTTAGAAACATAATGTTCTATACTCTTAAGGACCAGACATAAATCAGAACTAGTGCAAGAAATGTAGTTTTACAGGCTGCATTAAACCAATGTCTGTAAATTAAGACTCTAATTGTACAACTCTCATTTCTGGATTAATCCCATTAAAACTACAGACCATGTCTATTGGGTGTAAAAAATTACAGAGTAGTGAATCCAAAACCAATTGTATATGGGGACATTTCCTATTTTCTCCTTTTTCTCTTTTCTGGAATTTGTTAATAAACCAGAATTTATTTAATGCTAGCACTTGATTCTCAACTCACATTTAGTAAACAGCACAGTTATTTTAGGTGGAAATGAGCTAATTCATTGCCTTAAATTAGGAAGTGTTTTCTTCTTTTCCTGATCCTGCATCCTTTGTAGTAGAGGTATCAATTATTTTGCTGTGCTACTATGGAAATGATAGTAGGTATATCTAATTAAAATAAAATGTTCCCATTTATTATAATGTGGCCAGAGCACAGATCTTGAAATGATAATTATAATATCTTACTGAGTCTGTCTCTTCATCTGTAAAATGGTGTAATAATATTAATAACGGAAAATGGATTGGAGGGTGCCTGGGTGGCTCAGGTGGTTAAGCGACTGCCTTCGGCTCAGGTCATGATCCTGGAATCCTGGGATCGAGTCCCGCATTGGGCTCCCTGCTCAGCAGTGAGTCTGCTTCTCCCTCGGACCCTCCCCCCTCTCATGCTCTCTCTCTCTATCTCATTCTCTCTCTCAAATAAATAAATAAAATCTAAAAAAAAAAAAAAACAAGCTTTCACTCTTAAAAAAAAAAAGAAAAAGAAAATGGACTGGAAAATATGAAAGTGTCCCATAAACATTTGTTCATTAATATACAGATGTTAACTATTTTTATTACTCAATTTGTTTATTCTCTGTAAAAATATTAAAGCCACCAATTACTGAGTTATATATTATTCATTTCCACCTGGAAGTCACCAAACAATATTTAATAAATGCCCCAGTGTACCTGGAACTATGCCAACTAATAGGCAATTTACAGATACATTTTTCCCTCCTATTTATAAGGCTTAAGTTTAATGAAAAAGCATAATCTAGAACTTGGTTGGGGTTTTTAAAGATATACAGAAATTTAGTAGGAAATGTTTCTTAAGTCAGCATGAGAGGTTTGTAGACATGAAAGTCAATTTGTTGTTAGGGATTTTAAACCATACCTGGATTAAACAATTAACTATAGGAACTTGTTAATAAATAATGGTTCTGCTTTTGAAAAGGTGATTTTTCTTTAATTATTTTAAGCATCACATTATACCCATAGAAAACAACATAGGAATGATTATTAAATCCTACCTAGGATAGGGGGAAAAAAAGCTTGATCCATAAATTTAGAGGTTTCTACATGATAGGAAGACATTCCAGCAATTAAGCCAATTCAATGAAAATCAGAAAAATAAATTTTAGTTCACCAAATTGCTGCACTGAATTCATTGTAGTTGCTTTACTGAATTAATACTTTCTGATTTGGCTGACAGAAAAATGATAGTTGTTAATAAAAGGAATGTGTGAATTTAGTAAAAACTATGACAAAGGATATTTGAATTCCCTTTGAACATTATGAATTTGAATATGCAGCATATACTATTAGAAGAGACCTAGGGCAGGGGCACCTGGGTGGCTCAGTCGTTAAGCTTCTGCCTTTGACTCAGGTCATGATCCCAGGGTCCTGGCATCGAGCCCCGCGTCAGGCTCCCTGCTCGGTGGGAAGCCTGCTTCTCCCTCTCCCAGTCCCCCTGCTTGTGTTCCCTCTCTCACTGTCTCTCTATCTCTGTCAAATAAGTAAATAAAAATCTTAAAAATATATATAAGAAGAGACCTAGGGCATAAAATCAAGTCCTCAAGTTAAATGCTAGCCTTTTATGGTTATAAACACACACACACACACACACACACACACACACATACACACACACACGTGCATGCACTTTGCAGCTTTTGCATTATGAAGAATCAGAATGAAATATTAACTCTATTTGTAACCTTTTCATTAAACAGTTATGAATCACTGGTTATAATCCAAAAGCGAATTTATTTTGTTTGTTTCTGCCCTTAAAATTTATTTCTGATAATATTGGTAATGGTCTGTTTTTTATTTGGGTGCTGGTTGCATATATGTATTTCATTTGTGAAAACTGAGCAACCTATACATTTATAATAAGAGCTTTCTTCTTTACATACATTTCACTCCAATAAAAAGGTTTATAAAATGTATTTGTTTATATCTGAATCAAAGCTGATGTAAAGTAAATTTCCTCCTTATCATTTGGGTCCTTTAATTACTGACAAGCCCAGGAAAGCGAGGATAGTTCTTTTTCCATTTCCAATGCTTCTATTCCTTTACCTCATCTTGCTAACTAAACGACAATTTATAGATCATTTTTTTGCCACCCATCCATGGTCGGGTGAAGAAAAGAGAACAGATTAGGAGGTTGTATTAGTTAGGTTTCTCCAGAGAAACGTAACCCATAGGATGTGCATATTTATATGGAGAGAGAGAGAAATTTATTTTAAAGCATTGGCTCGCTCTGTTTTGGATACTAGCAAGACTGTAAACCACAGGGCAGGCCAAGAGGTAGAGACTCAGGGAGGAATTGTTATTGTAGCTGAATTTCAATTTTTTTTTTTTTAGGCCTTTAACTGATTGGATGAGACCCACCAAATTATGGAAGGCAATCTGCTTTCTTCAAACTCTACCAATTTAAATGTTAAAATCTCATCTAAAAAAAAGTAAATGTTAAAATTTCATCCAAAAAAAAATATTTTCACAGGTCATCAAGACTGGTGTTTGGGCAAATATCTGGGTACCATGGCTTAGTCAAATTGACACATAAAATTAACTATCAGTGTGATCATGAAGTTCTTATTTTACTTCACTCTTATGTACCCTCTGGGTGGAGCAGATTTTTAAACAGGACTCTTTCTTTCTTTGGTGCTTTCCTAGATTCTTACATTTTCCACCAGAGGAATGCACTTCCCAGGATCTGGGTAATGTGCTCCTTTTTGTTGGCCAACCTCACTCAAATCCTGCTTTTATTGCTATTGTAATTGATTTAAATGCACCCTCTTCTCTATTAGGCTATCTTTTCCCCTTTCAGAGATTATTGTAGGCAGGGTTTTAAATGGTTTCAGTGTGGCCCTCTCTCCCAGTTGGTCATATTTGATCCAAAGGGGGTAAATGCAGAGGGGTATAAATGTTGATCCTATCATGGCTTTCTCTTCTTCTGTTCACTGGATGCAGAGAGCTAATGTTTAACTGCAGAAGACACTTATTAAGCCCTTTGAATTGTACCTCTGAAATATGTCTCATAAAGCTTGGAATGATATCCACCCCCGCTTTCTTGGCTGAAAGGTAATAGGCCTTAGAGCCCAGCTGTCCACAAAGAAATTCTTCTAAAATTCCCCTGCTCATCTACCATAATTCAAATCTTTAAAGAAGTATATGTGGATAAAGGGCTTAAGATCCATGTAACTTTTTTTTTCTTTCAATAGCTACATGCTTTTAGGGTAGTCTGACAAATAATAACGTTGGGATCTAATAATTATTGCCTTATTTTCCTGGCTGAAACTTCCCTTTAGAGCCCATCAAATAAGTTTATAATTGAATTGCTTATTGAGTAAGTTTGTTGAGTTGACTTGTGATAGCAGATCCAGCCCTCACTGATAGCTTTCTGAAGAACAATACAATCACATACACATACTTGCACATATTTAGTCCATAAATTGATAAGGCAGAAAAAAATCCTCATATATTTTGTTAAAATTCATCTTAGAAATCGTGTCAGGTCTCTCTTCTGTTATCAGGGATTACTAGTCATAGTGCTTTTTCTGTAACAGATGCACCAACAGAGTATCCGGGAGGATTGTATGGAGGAAAAAGGGCATTCTATATCACAATTTTGTTGAAGTCTGCAAGGAGTTGCAGGCAGAGTAAGGCAGGAGTAGGAAAGGACAAAGAGAAAACAGTAATACCTATCCAGTCGCGTGGGCCATGCACAGAAGACATAAAGTTAATTGCCGTTACTAGTAGTTGAGTCAAAAAAGATGAGCTCATATCAAAACTATCACAGAGAATTTCAATGTGCTGTGGCTAGGGGAAGAGGAAGTGTAAAGGTAATGGGAAATTCAGGAGATGACATTCAGAGACACAGGAAGACAAAAATCAGTTACCAATTGAAGGGCCTGAAATTGGAAAGTGAGACCTCAAGTGTAGGTTTGGGATTTTCATGGACAGAATGTTTTCCCAAAGGAAAGGTTTTTAAATGAGGAAAAAAAAAAAAAACTCTAGTGCAAGGAGTATTGGAATTCTGTGCTATATCTCAGGAGAGGTTTTAAAACATTTTATTCATAAAGTAGGTGCTTGGTTATAATTATGAGGAAAAATGTGTTTTGTTTCCTTGTTCTCACAAACTAGCAAATACCTAAAGAATAAAACTAGTGTACAAGTTCAAGCTAGCCTACCAGCAAAAGGAGGCCAATTTAGTTCATCATTGGGCTACTAAGTCAGATTTCCAGGATAATGATCATTATTTTTCTAGATCTTCATTGTATTAGTTGGCATTCCTTTTGTTGTAAATGACAGAAACAATGCAAACCAAACCAACCAAGGTTTATCGTGAATCCGGGGCCTAAAAGCTATTAAGCTATTGCCAGGTCTTCCTCACTCTCTGTTCTCTGTGCTCTATTTCTTTTTATGAGTTGGGCTATAGTCTCTGCAGTTGGCCTCATTCCACATGAGATAGAAGATATATACAGCTGATATGAGAAAAAAAAAGAAAATATAAAAACCTACTCCCAAAAAAACACCAATAATGAAAGGAGAGGAATTTCCTCTGAACAGAATCATAGGTCAATACTGGGCCTATGGTCAGCAAGCATGTTTAGAGTCAACCACATTCTAGGAATTGGCATGAACAAGGTTTGAATCTAGACTTGACCTACTAGGTCTGTTACTTAGACAAGTTAATAAAATTCACTCAGATTTCATTCCTTCATATATAAAATGAGCATAGAGGTACTTTGAAAAGTTGTTAGCATTAATGGAATAAAGTATACCAAGTACCATATGCTGTCTAGCACATAGTAGTGGCTCAATAAACAGTAGTAATGATTACTACCTTTAACAGTATTCCCAGGCCACACCAAATTTTTTCATGATCATAATGGTATTTACTCTGATCTCTCAACCAATATTGCAGATACTAGAACCACAGCTCACTGAGAACTTTCTCTTTGTAATGAGTCTTTGCAAGCTTATGACCAATTTATGCCTTTGTTGACCATTCCTTTCAATAATGCAAGTAACAAAAATGACACACAAGTCCCTTCCTGCAACTGTTGAACTATTGGCTCTGCTCACTGTAACCAATATTGACATTTCAAAGTAGGTTTCTCCTGAGCTATTATGATTCTCATACACTGTGAAAGGAGGTCTTCCCTGTTTCACAGCTTATTCTCTTTCTTGCAGCTTGAAAAATGTTTCACAGAAACTGAGACAGAGTTAAGAAATTCCCACTATGTCAGAATCAGGAATTTTCCTCTCACTAATAATCAATCAGTGTCCTGAATTAAGATGTATGATCCTAGGCTATCTTTTTTTTCTGAGTGTATTCTCAGAGTAGGTCACCATTTTTAGAAAATGGTGTGGCCACTTCCTTTCTGACTTCTAAAACCAGTTTCTCAGAGTATAATACCTTGTCACTGTTGTTCCTAGAAAGGCAAGAAAGTCCATATGCCAACAGGTTCCTGTTGACCATCTACCATAACAAGTCTTGGATATAGATGTGCAAATCACATCATGGGGGCCATTGCTAACAGAAAACAAAACAGAGGCATTCAGAGGAGAGAACAATACTTTACTTCAGGCTTCCTGTCTCCTAATACAATGTAGATTACAAACTGGAAAGTCAAGAAGATCCAATACCCCCATGTTGTATTTTAAGGACTTTGTCCCTTCAGTCAGGTTCATGGCAGCAAATAGCACATCAAAGAATTTGATTAAAGAGAATTCATCGAAAGGACAATTTATGGAGATGAATCATAATTGAGGGAGACAACCAAATGATAGCCCCATAGCAAAGATATCTGGTGCTACAATCCACAGAAGTGAGCCTCTTAAAGCACAGGGCAGTGAAAAGAAGGGCAAATATATAGAGGTAAAAATGAGGATGGGTCACCACAGTCCACCCTTTATCATATTTTAGTCTTATCATTTTATTTAGATAAAAAGCTACCATATGCAGCACAAAGGCAACAAAAACTTCTATTTATTGAAGTATAATTAACATACAGTGTTATATTAGTTTCGTGTGTACAATATAATGATTCAACAATTCTATACATTACTCAGTCCTCATCATGATAAGTGTACTCTTAATCCCTTTCAGCTATTTCACCCAAAACCTCACCCACCTCCCCTCTGGCAACCACCAGTTTATTCTGTTTCTAAGAGTCCATTTTTCTGTTTGTCTCCTTTTTTTTTTTTTTGCTTGTTTGTTTTGTTTCTCAAATTCCACACGAGTAAAATCATATGGTATTTTTCTTCTGTGTCTAACTTATTTCACTTTGCATAATGCCCTCTAGGTCCATTCATGTTGTTGCAAATAGCAAGATCTTTTTTATGGCTGAGCAATATTCTAGGGTATGTGTATGTATGTATTTGTGTGTGTGTGTGTGTGTGTGTATGTATGTGTGTATGTATCATCTTCTTTATCCACTCATCTATCAATGGAGACTTGCTTCCATATCTTGGCTATTGTAAATAATGCCGCAATAAACATAGGGGAGCATATAACTTTCTGAATTAGTGTTTCTGTGGAAACACAGACTCTTAAGTGCCACTTTGTCATTGTCCTTCAGATGGCTTGCCCTCCACTGGCACTTCATTTGATGCCACCAATGATGATTATTTAAAATACTTGTTGCCACCATATGACATCAACTGCCAGTGCCAAGATCATCCATTTAATCATTCAATTTACATACAACAAAAGCCAGAATCCCATTTTGAGGGTTTGGTTCTTGTGTCCAATCTTGCTACCAATTATCTTCTCTATCAGAATTTTATCAGAAAACAGATTTCGCCTTTAAAATGTAATCAAAGAGAGTATAATGAAATGATAATTTACAGATGTTCGGAAAAGGCTATGGGAATCAGTGAGGAATGATAAAGAGCTCAGAGACAAAGAACTTCATGAAATTGTAGTACCATTATATCCAAGTGAGCAAGGAGAAGAAACAGTGATTCAGAGTCTGATAAGACCAGGAGCTGTCACAAAGACTAAGTCTTAGATAGATGAACACAACCACTGACAAAACTGTGACCTGATAGAAAAGGAATAGGGAAATAAATACCAACCATCTTTCTTCTCCTGCCTTCTAATGTTCTGCCAGCGCATGTCACTGGCCAAAACCAAATAGAAGCCAGAAGTCAAGAGAGCCTGAGTGTTGCCTTTTATAAAAATTTGTTCTCACAGGATGCAGGACAGAAAAAAATGGAAAATGAACCAAAATTGTCACACAGAGAAAACTAACACTGTCATTAACTTGAGTCTCTTTTTTTTATTATGTTATGTTAATCACCATACATTACATCATTAGTTTTTGATGTAGTGTTCCATGACTCATTGTTTGCATATAACACCCAGTGCTCCATGCAGTACGTGCCCTCTTTAATACCCATCACCAGGCTAACCCATCCCCCACCCCCCTCCCCTCTAGAACCCTCAGTTTTTTCTCAGAGTCCATAGTCTCTCATGGTTCATCTCCTCCTCCGATTTCCCCCCTTCATTTCTCCCTTCTACTAGTAAAAAGGAAATGATGTCTTCCAACTGGAAGTTGAAAATGGTTACAAAAGTTTGAAATAGAAAAATCTTATCATATAAGTAAGTAGATATCACCCTTGGGTTCCAAAGGAACCCCAATGAGGCTTTTCTTTTGTTTTCTTTCCTGTTAAGTGTCTAGTTGCCTGATTTCCAGTGCTTCTATCTCACTGAGACTACAGAATGAAAAACAAAATGAGTAAAATATGATTATTTAATTAGCCACGAGACACACATTTTTCAAGTTCCTCTTGTGTAACTGACACAATGAAAGGCCTTTAAAACATATTTTGGAATTATTTGATAGGAGATATTTGGTATTCCTCTTAGGACAAAGAGAGGAATAAAATCTTGAAGGAGAAAAAGTTGTGAAGGAATTGGAAAGGCTATTATCCAAAAATCAATCAAAACATTCAAAATTGCATGAGGGAAAAGTCCCATTTGTTTTCAGAATGACAAATCTGTGCTGCTTTTGTAATGGCTACAAAAGTCAGATGCTTGCTTTGCTCCACCAGGGAAACATATCCATCATGAGGCTTAATATGCTTGTGTGTACTTTCTCGAAAGCTTTGCTAACGCCTGCTGATTTACCTGCAATACATTTTCCCGAAGCCGTTGAGTAAAATGACAACATATATATTTAGTTTCACACTTCAGTCTGTCCAATTAGCAGTGTTTGTGGTAGGAGCTGTGAGCCCAGGAGAGGATTTAATTTTAAGTATACAGTCTAGTTAACAAAAAAAAAAAAAAAAAAAAGAGCTGAGCCATGAATTTACCAAGTGTTAGTTTCCAACCGTTCATTTCTGAGAAATAGCTCTTTATTGCTATTATTGAAAATTACTTTAAAAACTAGCTCCTAAAATTTTATAAAGGAAAGGTATGAGGTAGGCTGCTATGGTAGCTACCATAACAGGTAATGTGATAATTACCAGGATACCTTGGGCAGACCCCTACTCTCACTTAACCTTGGTTCACTTATCTGAACATTACAAGTCCTTCTGTGCTCACTATCAGTGGTTATGAAATGAGACGAAAGATCTTTGAAAACAGTAAAATCATACAACACTGAAATATGAAGAAAAATAAAAGAAAGAAGGTTGACTTTTATGTAAAGAGAGCCAATCTTGTAGATTTTCTCTTTTTCACTCAGTATTTAAGAAATAAGTAAGTACTACTATTCTGGGAAATATATCTAAAGGCAAAAGATGGTACCAAAGACAATAATAGTGGAGGGTATGAATTAATTTAGAGATACCAAAGGAGTTTATGAAATCTAGTCTTGGAAATATTTATAAGGTGACCAGAAAATCATCTAGTCTGAATAATATTGACCAAAGACAGAAAATTTTTCATACAATTTTTACTATCAATGGCAGAGATATAATAATAATCATTCCTCTAATAGTAAATTAAAATTATCTCTATAGATTGTGGTTTAAAAAAAAGGATAAATGTTAAATGTCATTATTATCTCCTTTAAAATCAATCTCAGGCTCCAACTGAAGAAAAGGGAAGCAAAATTACAAAAACAAAATATTTGAGAGAAAATGAATTTTAAAGTATCAAAAAAACTAACTGAAATTGATATATGAATATATGATAAAACAATTATGATAGGAAATAATTTTATTACTGAATAAAAAAGATTTTGGGGTGCCTGGGTGTTTCAGTCAGTTAAGCATCTGCCTTAGGCTCCGGTCATGATCCCAGAGTCCTGGAATCCAGCCCCACTTTGGGGCTCCCTCCCTCTGTGCAGTTCCCTCTGCTTGTGCTCTCTCACTCACTCTCTCACTCTCTCTCAAATAAATAAAATCTTTTTTAAAAAAGTTTAATTAATAAAGCCTACAAAGATGGAAGCAAGAAACAAAACCACAGAACCAAAGGAAAAAGAAGAAAGGAATTAATAAATTATGTAGGCAGAAAGGAAATACACAACATAAGAATAATAGAAGTAATTAAGCCTATGGATAGAAGTTTGAAAATAAGACAAAATATTTTTTAAAAAATTAAATGCTGGGCACCTGGATGGCTCAGTTGGTTAAGCAACTGCCTTCGGCTCAGGTCATGATCCCAGGATCCTGGGATCGAGTCCCGCATCGGGCTCCCTGTTCTGCAAGGAGCCTGCTTCTCCCTCTGCCTCTGCCTGCTACTCCCCCTGCTTGTGCTCTCTCTCTGTCAAATAAATAAATAAAATATTTTTTAAAAAATTAAATGCTAACTAACATATCAATAAAAAGTAAACAAAATGCAAATATATATGAATACACAAAATTGGAGGAAGTAAGAAAGTTCTGTTGTATAATGTGCTATAATGTGCTGAAGACACATACTACTAAAGCCATGCAGTTAGGATTGCAAGATAAAATATCCAGTTAAATTTAAATTTCAGATGAACAACAATTTTTAAGTATATATATATATATATATATATATATATATCCTAAGTACTGCATGGGCTTACATAAAATGTATTTATTTATGCTTTACCTGAAAGTATATCTAAAATTATTTATCTAAGATTCAAATTTAACTGGGGTCCTATATTTTTTAATTTTATTTTATTATGTTACATTAATCACCATACGTTACATAATTAGTTTTTGATGTAGTGTTCCATGATTCATTGTTTGTGTATAATACCCAGTGGTCCATTCAATATGTGCCCTCTTTAATACCTCTCACCAGGCTAACCCATCCCCCCACCCCCCTCCCCTCTAGAACCCTCAGTTTGTTTCTCAGAGTCCATAGTCTCTCATGGTTCGTCTCCCCCTCCGATTTCCCCCCTTTCATTTTTCCCTTCTTACTATCTTTTTTTTTTTTTAACATATAATGTATTATTTGTTTCAGAGGTACAGGTCTGTGATTCAACAGTCTTACACAATTCACAGCACTCACCATAGCACAAACCCTCCCCAATGTCTATCACCCAGCCACCCCATGGGGTCCTATATTTTTATTTGCTAAATCTACCAACTCTATGTACAGTACACATACAAAATAGGGTTTATCAGTAAAACTAAATGTAGAGAAGTAGAGGGCACACAATCTCTGAAGTTGCATTTATCCACAGCTGAAGCCAGGCATAGGTGATCTGCATGCACTATATCCAACATTAGTGTGAAAAAGGACCTGCCCCTAAATGTCCTACATATATACCGGGGTGGGAGGTGGAGGGGTAGTAGTTTGCAACCATGAGAGTTTCCAGGGTAAAATCCGCAACTGGCCCCTGGACATGGAGAGCAAGAAGAGATGGAAGAAACAGACCATTGCAGATTGGTAAGTGACAAGTTTAATAAGCAAAGGAACTTACATACAAGACTTGTCTTGGGCAGCTGCAAGTTCGTGAACTCTTCCAAGTTCACGTGGTTGGCAGAATTTATATCCTTGCATCTGTAGAATACATGGAAGCTTGCTTCTTCAAAGCCTGCAATCGAGAGAGAGAGAGAGAGAGAGAGAGAGAGAGAGGGAAATCTGTTTCAAGTCTTCGAATCTCTGTCCCTCTTAAAAGATTCACCTGTTATGCCAGGCCGACTCATGATAATCCCCCCTTCTGATTAACTTAGAGTCAATTGATTAAGGACCTTAAACACATATGTTAAATCCCTTTGCAGTAAAGCGTAACATAATCATGTAATTGACATTAATCACATTCACCTGTTTTGTATACAACTCAAGTGAGGAAGATTACACAGGGTGTGTTCACTGAAACAGGCAAGGGATGGGGGGATGGAGAGGGAGTGGAAATTTTAAGTGTCATTTTAGCAGTCTGCTTACCACATTTTGGGGGGAGCTGCAATGTTAGATATGTGTAGGAAATGTTGGATGGTGCGCTTTTCAAGAAATAATGATTTTTTTCTTACTAGTTTTATTTGTTGGGTAGTAACTATAGCCTTGTCTACTAAAGTAATTTGACTAGAATTCTTGAAAAGTAGAAAGGGTTCTAGTAGGATTCAGTTTTTCATTCATTGATCATATGTACCCCTCAATACTGGAAACATCAGCCCTGTAATCCTTGTAATAGTAAGTTCAGAAAGGCAATATCAGGCAATGAGTAGCAGAACTGGAAAATTTCCTTGAAAACATTTTAAAGCCTTGCCAAAGTTTGAACCATTGTCATTTATAGCTTAAAGAATCAGGAAATTCCTTTCATTTTATATGAAACAATGGTATGAAATATGAACTGAGACTGGAGTGCATTATCAAAATTATCACATTCAGCAAACCAGACGAAGCTCTACAATTTGGGTAGAGTTTAAATGCCTAGAGGATTATATTATAAAAACTGCTGGTGGGAAAAAGGAGCTCCACATGCATTTTAAGTCCCAATTATATAACTGATTCTTCATATACTATTGCACATTATAAATTCCTATCCTCCTGTGGAGAATAATTGTATAACATGGCCAAAAGAGAGCAAGGTTAATGAAACTGACCTTAAGAATGACAAAGTCCCAATAGCACAGAAAGCTGAATTTAGTCTTTACAGAAAAAATCATTATGAATATTTACCTTTGGTAAATAATCTAACTTCGTAGGTATTCTTAGTTTCCATGGTCAAATTCCTAAATTAAGACACATAAAATTTTGCCACAGAACCACTAATTATTCTTTTTTAATGCTCATGCTCATTTTTTTTTTTTACAGTGTGGTGGGGGGGAGGGGGCTGAGCACATGCAATAATTTCACTGAATCATCCTATACTTCTCTGTCTGAAACTCTGAAAATGTTCATACACTTTTCCAC
Source organism: Callorhinus ursinus (assembly GCF_003265705.2). NCBI lineage: Eukaryota > Metazoa > Chordata > Mammalia > Carnivora > Otariidae > Callorhinus > Callorhinus ursinus. The sequence goes on along the minus strand of NW_027397086.1, from coordinate 25,032,177 downwards.
AAGTCATGATGATCTAATTCTAGATCCCTAGTCAAGCAGAGGGTAGTGATATTGCAATGACATATTCCTCCCCAAAGCCCAGAATACATACATAATTAGGGAAGAGTACATCTTCTGTCAAGTACAGTACTTCCACGGAGGGCTGACCACAGAAATTTGGTAGAACAGACAAGGCGTGGTCCCCAGCAGCTCAGCAAATGGTTGGCTCTGGGACAGTGTCAGTGACAAAATCAATCAGTAAAACAGGAATGGAGAACCAAGCTAACTAGTACTCTATGTCCAGGCAGGCAGAATCTGCAATGCCTGACACTAGAAATGATAACATCAACCCTGGTGTTTGGTGATCAGGGATTTGGCAGGACTGTAATCCCCAGAGTGAAACTGGCCGGAGTCAAGGCAACTTCCAATTATAAAATAAGATGAGAGAACCAGGTAATTTATAGAACAGGAATTAAAATTAGAGATCAGACCAAAAATAATACCTTGTGGACTAATAACACTAATCATTACAAAAAACACTTTGTGTTAAATATCTGCACAGACATTATTTTATTCAGACTTCGTAAGAAAGTTTAAGTGTTTGTTGTAGGCAGTTTTTGAAATGGCTCCCAATGACCCTCACCTCATGCTCTTGTATAATCCTCTCCCTTGTGTGTGAGCTGGACTTAGTAACTTGCTTCTAACAAATAGAATATGGCAAAAGGGTGGGAGGTCAATTCCAAAATCAGACTATAAAATCTTGTGACTTTTATCTCACTTGTAGTCTTTCTCTGGCTCTTCTGGCATGTTTGTTCTGAGGAAGGAAGGTGCCATGTTTTGAGCTGCCCTAGCAGAGGCCATGTGGCAAGGAACCAGGTGTGGACACTAGCCAATAGCCTGAAGGACCTGAGGCCCACATTCCAACAACCTTTGAGAGAATTAATCCTGTCAAGAATCATGTGAATGAGCTTGGAACATTTGAGCATTCAATTGAGACAATGGCCTCAACTCCTACATTTTTCACAGTCTTATCAGAGACCCTGCAGCAGAAGATTCAATTAAGCCACGCCTAGGTTCCTGACCCACAGAAACTGTGAGATAAGGGAAATGTGTGTTGTTTTAAAACTGCGAAGTTTTGAGGTGATTTGTTATGTAGCAATAGATAACTAATAAATGTATGAGTTTAAGAGGTCAGTGAACTTGAGCTGTTATACTCATGTTTATGGTGTATTATAACAAAAGGATACAGATTAGAATTGGCAATAGGAAAAGGCACATAGGACAGAGTCCAAGAAAAATCAGGTGTGGATCTTCCACTTGATGACTCCCAGTGGAGTTGTGTGGACAGTACTTATTTCTCCTATCAATGATATGTGACAACAAGCAGAGTATTGCCAACTATGGAAGTTCACCCAATCCTTGGTGTCTAGAGTATTTCCTGGGGTGTAGTCACATAGATATGGCTGACTGCCTGTCTGGCTGACCTCCAGCCTACCTAGAGTTCAAGCTAATACTGCATGACCTGAACTTTCCACCATAAATCCCACTGATAGTGTAGACCATCCGATGTGGCCCAGGGTCCCCAGGTAAACAAAGACACGTCTCAGGTAAGACAGTGCAAGGGCTTAGAGGTTACCCCCCAAGATCCAGGAGCAAAGGCCAAACTTCTCTTTGGACAAGGTTAAAAACTGAGCACAAAGTATTACCTGTACGTTCTAATTTTTTTTTTAAAAGATTTTATTTATTTGAGAGAGAGAGAGCATGCAAGCAGGGGGAGGGGCAGAGGGAGAGAGTCTAGCAGGCTCCCCGCTGAGCAGGGAACCCGAGGCAGGGCTCCATCCCCGGAGCCCTAAATCACAACCCGAGCCAAAGGCAGACGCTTAACCGACTGAGCCACCCGGGTGCACTGGACGCTATATTCTTGTTTTGGCTCTAAATGTATTTGGCTTCTCAGTCTGCAGACTTCTGTTAATTGGCATAATTCATTGCAACCAACCCAGAATTTCATGGATGAAATTATTAATGGCCTTTATGCCAGTTTTCAATGTTCTGCTGTCAACAATAAATCCATTCTTTATTGCCCTGCTGTGTGATGCCAGAGTCAGACCCTATAAATAGTTCTCTTTTGCCAGCTGGCACATTGTGAAACTTGGTCAGAAGAGGATGCTGGAGGGACACTAGAGGAAAGGGCTTCTCTTTTTGATCCCAACATGCTCCCCTGTTCTTACTGCTCCATTTCTGGTCAGTAAGCCGGTCACTCAGTGGTAGTTACCTCCCAGGGAATTTTGCTGACATTCCAGAGTTCAGTTAGCACCCCAGCAGGCTTGCTAGGGGGTTCAATACAATTCTGGCAGGCAACCTTCTCAGAAAATTCCACCAGCACCACAGCCAGTTTCCCAGGAAGTTCAGCACCAACCCCACAGTCAGATTCCCAGCAAGTTCCATCAGCACCACAACAGACTTCCCAGCCAGGCCTGGAGATGCCCTCATGGGAGATGCCAGCAAGTTTCAGCAGTACCCCAGAAGGCAGCTTCCTGTTTCATGGGCACTCCAGGGGGCAGTTTCCGGCTTGCCAGCCTCGGCCTATGGCTTCTCCACCCACCTCTCAGCCGTCCAGGAGGCCAGAGCCACCCTCCAGTGAGATCTGGATCTCAGTCTTGACGATGGGGGTGGCTGCTTCTAAATTTTTTCCTTCCTTGAGTATTCTGCGTCAGCCCCAGGGTAGTGTCTGCTTCCTATACCTGCTTTTCCTGCATTTTTTAGAATTATTGTTAACACTTAGTAGTTAATCCTCTGTTGATTGGTTAATAATCCTTTATATGAAATTTTCTGCCCAAATTCATCTGTGGTTTCTGTTTCCTGACTGGGCCTCAACTGATATAGCCTTCAATCTAAAAAGATATAAAAATAGTTTTATGTGGTGTGTTTTGCCATTGTTCTCTTTCTTTTAAGAAAAGAAAGAAAAAATCTTTTCAGATTTTTAAAAAATTTTTCTTAACAAATTTGCTGAGGACTTAGGAACTTGATATGCTAAAATTCCCCCTGAAGCACTGGTGTAAATTTAAGGAGAAAAAAGATATGAAAATTCAGCTTGATAAAAAGAAGAAAACCAGGGAAATTTTTTTTTATTTTCCCTTTGAGGACTACAGTGATATAATACATATTAATGTACTTCCTATGAAAAGACAATTTTAAAGTAATTAGCCACGATGCCCCCTTGCTGCAATAATCTTCACCAGGAAGCTGTTGAAAGCAAGAATAAGATTAATTTTAAATTTCAAGGAAAGCAGCCTAAATTTGAGGTAGGCTTTAAAATCTTAATTCATTATTCTACATGCTACCTCAGGGCTCTAGTTATTTTTTTCCCTAAATTTATTAGGGTTGGGATATAGTGTCTGGCTTCTAGTAGGCACTCAGCAAATCTTTGTGATGCATGCCTGATAAATTTCTATTGTCTACTGGTTAATTCAGTAACTGACATCTGAACTAAATGTACAAGGAATCTTGTCATGATTTTGACAATTTTACCCAGGCGCAGGTAGGATTAGAAACCGAAAAGACACACAGTCGCCTACAGCAGTGTTTCCTGCCAGTTGCATCCTGGAAATCTGTGCTGCCCACATTTCCCATCCTGTCTCTTCCCCTGCTTTAGATTGCTGATTGGACAAAAAGTATCCCAGAATCAACACCTGTGGAATTAATGGGAATATCCATGCAGCACCTACTGCATCCTAAGTGCTTCACATGTTCTCTAATCTCACCCTCATTTCCCGGTGAGCAGATATTTTTTCCATTTTACAGATAAAGAAATGAGGCTCATTGAGTTTACATGACTTGCTTGAAATCACACTCTTAACTAATAGCTCAGAACTGATAATAGCTTTTCTGACTCAAAATCTGATACTCTTTTCCATGATGCTGCACTGACTATTTAAACCACAGAAATTGAGGGGCACCTGGGTGGTTCAGATGGTTAAGCGACTGCCTTCAGCTCAGGTCATGATCCTGGAGTCTCGGGATCAAGTCCCGCGTCGGGCTCCCTGCTCGGCGGGGAGTCTGCTTCTCCCTCGGACCCTCCCCCCTCTCATGCTCTCTCTCTCTCTATCTCATTCCCTCTCTCAAATAAATAAATAAAATCTTTAAAAAATAATAATAATAAAAAAATAAATCACAGAAATTAGAACGCAAAAAGTTGTTTTTTAAGTTTTCCCAGTACAACCACTGACCTAATAAATACTCTCTACAATATTCCTAAGTGGTAGCCTCTGCTTAAACTTCCTAGGCATGAATAAGAAGACCATTAATTCAGAAGTTCAATATATATATTCTTCAAATTATCAGGAAGTTCTTACGTATACGCGTTAATAATCCTTTCTTCTTACTGACTTCCGCCCATTGGTTTTAAGTGTGCTGTCTAGAATGCCCTCTAGAGGTTGTAACTGTCAGAACAGTATGATCTCTTTTTCACATAGGCTATCAATCTGAAGAAAGGGATATTCCATATCGTCTCTCTCTCCACTTTATTTAATTAGGGCCCAACTTAGAGCAGATTCCTCATGTTCTCAATATTTGATATTAATTATTATTGCTGCTAGAATGTATACAAGCATTCTAATTGCTTGTCTACAAGCAATTTATTTATAATTTATTTATAATTTAATTGCTTATCTGGAAATACTGCACATTTATATATTCTGGTATGCACTTCAGTGAATATTGGTGATAAATACTGATTTAGTGGAAACTCCCATCCCAAACTCTCTCATCCAGACTCATGAAAATCAGCCTACCTCTACCTTGTTATGCTTCTGGGAAGCACTGAGAGGATCTCAGATGAACAGAAGTCAAAATGGAACTTTGGCATAAAACCAACTGGAGGAAAAATAGTGATATGGACAAGGAATAGTCATTGTGGGACCTAGAGAGACAGAGAGTGCACTATTCGAGAGAAATCTAATCATGGTGCCAAGATGGGACAACACTTCTCATACTGGAATTGGAGAACAGGGGCCAGATTGTGGACACCAGAATCCACGTTGTTATTGAACCCTTGAGAGTCAAGCAAGCGTCATTCACAGTGAATCAGATTGCCCTCTATAAAGCTAGGGAATAGAGGTACAATCCAGTACTGATAGACAAGGGGAAGGTAGAAATAGTCCAAAGCTCTATCCAAATGTTTTGAGTTAAAATGAGAGGTTATTGCTATAGGAAAACAAAATAAAACAAAACTTCAATATTGGGAAGAGGATGTTTCCTATAAGAAGAGACAAAGATGGCATTTCCTAGCCCAAATAATGGAGAAGTAGCATGTCTGTCAAACCTGAATGTGTCATTTACCAAGTATTCAAACAAAGACGAAACACAAGATTTTATTCATCCTAAGGATTCACTTAGTAGAAAATAACTTTCTACTCAAATTAGCAAGCAATTTCAATGAAGTTACTGCAAAAGACAGAGAAAACTGTCATGCTGGAAGATCAGTAAAGTGTTTTTTAACACTGTGAATGAAAAGGGGCATATTCTGCACTAAGAGTACCACATAAAAATATGCCAGTCTTATACTTTAAGTGTCATTTTGACGGGACATCATAGATATTGCAACAGCCCCTAGTCTCTAAACTGAGGTCCGTGCAAGTTGATTCTGGGCAAAGGTCATCAAGTTAAGCTGAAGTCTGGTTTCCACAACCAGGAGTAAGATATGGTTTCCTATTTGATGGGGAGATACTTCTAAAACTAGGAAGAAAGGTGGTTTCAGCAGTAAATGTCAGAAACCAACTGCCAAGGGGTTACCTGAATCTTTACCTCACAACTCAACTCTGTCTTTCCACTAGGGATAGATAAATTAGAAAAAAAAAAGGCTAAGGGTTCCATATGCTACTGTGTCACAATCAGGATCCTAAAAACCATGACACTAGGGATATTTCTGTCAAATGCCCCCTCTGTTTTCACAGCTGAAGTTTGTTTCCATATACCTGCCTCCTTTCTTACCATAAATAATTATAAGAAAATCTACAGGATTTCTTAACTTTCTCCTAGACTTAAAACCAACTCCTTAAGAAAGCACTGGGCTGAAAGTCAATGTTCTTATTCCTTTGGAGCTCGAACTCAGCACGTATTTCCTCATTCCAGTTACACTTTCCTACCTTATCCTTTGGGCTCCCGTTCTCACAGAAACTGGCTGCAGAAGGGAAATGCTGTCTCCAATCATCTTCTTACTTACTACCCTCAAAATAATTACAAAGACATGTTCATTTTAGAGCTTGACTGATGATCACAGTGCTGACATGGATTGGGAAAAATCAAAGGACAAAAATGAAGAAGTGACAAAGTTTAGAGAATTGTATAAGACCAATCATTCAGAATCCCTGAACTCTGGTTTTTACTCCTTTTTGAGATGGTAACTGGGAGTCCTCATGAAATTGCTCCCTAAACTTTTATTCTTTAAAACCAGGGCTCACAGGGTGCCTGGGTGGCTCAGTCGGTTAGGCCATGATCCTAGGGTTCTGGGGTTGAGCCCAACATTGGGCTCCCTGCCCCTCCCCCCATTCGTGTTTTCTCTCGCTAGCTCTGCATGTGCTCTATCAAATAAATATTGTTTTAAAAAAAAAATCTTAAAACAAAATAAAACCAGGGTTTACCTTCTGCCACTCACCTCACCATCTTTCATCCCCTAACTTTCCTTCTTTCCCCCTTTCTTATTTTCCATCTATGGCCCCTTTTCTTATTCTACATATTTTCCAGAATGGCTTTTCCACTCCCACAATCATCCTATAGCCAGATGATTTCCAATTTTAAATCTCCAGCCTAGATATGTCTTCTCAGCTGCATTGTCCAGGTACCTCTACCGTGATATCCTATGGTTATGTCAGGCCAAATGTGTTCTGATCTGAGCTTTTGTCCTTCACCTTACTGTTCCCTATCTCTGAATATCTGAATGGTATCACGTACAACTAACTCAAGACAAAAACATGGTGTCACTCTTGACTTCTTCTTTTTTGGTAATAGAGCTCCTGCCTCCATCCCCAACTCCTCTAAAGTTTAGTTCATTTACATCTCCTCCCCATTCTCACTGCCACTGTTTGAGTTCAAGCCATCATCATTTCTTATCTAAATTGTTGTAATTAATTTCTCTGATTCATGTCTTTCCTCCATAATTCATTCTTCACACACTAAACAGATGGATCTTTCTTAAACCCCATCTGATATTGCCAATAACCTGCCAAAAAAAATCTTTACTGGCTCCTATTTCCATTTAAGATAAAATCCAAACTCTTCAGCCTGCTTCACAATTGATAAATTGTGTGTATTTTTTCATCCTTGTCTCTCCTTAATCCCTGCCTGTGATGTTTAATTTTATGTGTCAACTTGACGGCCATAGGATGCCCAATGTTTGGTTAAACATTATTCTGGATGTGTCTGTGAATGTGTTTCAAAATAAGATTAGCATTTAATCAGTGAACTGATAAAACCAATTGCCTTTCCCAATGTGGGTGTGCCTATTGGTTCTATTTCTCTGGAGAACCCTAATCCATTGCCCATTATCAAACTTTAAACTTCAGCTAAACTAAACTATTTCCAGTTTCCCCAAAATATCTTATTCTCACACGTTTATGAGCTTGAATATGGTTTTCTTGTTGTTCATGACAGCTTTTCAAATATTCACACACACACACACACACACACACACACACACACACACACACCTCCTTAACTGGCTAATATTCTACTTAGGATCTTCATACTCCACTCTCCTGAAAAAATAAACCTCAATTTGTGCTTTAATTTCCCCTAAGGATTGTCATTTCATTCCAAATTTCGCATATTTTCAGACTAAGTAGCAGGTTGGGTATCATATGATTTATGCTTTACTTAACAAGTATGATAATGTTGATGATGATAGCAATGGTAACAACCGTAATAACTTCCGTCATTTACTGAGTGCTTACTAATATGTGTGAAGCTCTCTGCTCAGTACTCTTTATGCATTATCTATTCTCTTCTGTCCAAGCAATTTGAAGATTATTATCCCCATTTTTTGGATGTGGAAACCAAGAATTAAAAATTTGAAATATCTTGCTCCAAATTATGCAACTAATTGGTGGTAAAGGTAGAACTGAAACAGGTCTAGTCTCATCTGTTAATGCTCTGAACCGTTTTATATACCATCACTTTCCTACACAAAAGTCAAATGACAGTTCTTAAGTGGCTTGTCATTTGTATGGTAACTCTTGGCTATCTGTCTATGTTCTGTTTGAAATTATAATGTAAATATGGAAACCATAATAAACTTAATAAAAAGCAGATTAGTAGTCCAATTTCTAGGTATATGTTGAGGGTAATTTTGGCAGGCACATGATAGGATCTGTTGTCAATTCAATATAAGCCCTATAAAATATCTACTGAAAGGCAAGGGAGAAAAGTGGATCTAATTCTCTTGGAATCTCTTTCCTGTATTGTTCCCAGTGAGACTCTGTCAATGAAAAGCAGCTAAGGAAGACTTGGAAGTAATAAAGAGGCAGGGATAAATCAGTATTCTCCGGTGGCATCTGCAGCCAGGTTTTCAGGGGGTTTCTGAGAATCTTCCACTTCTGTGGCTGCAAGAAGCTAATATTCCTAGTGATAGCTTTTCCACCCCTGCCTCTGCAGCCCTTTCAAACACTGCACAAATCTCTACTTCCATATTTTAAATAGCTCCACTCAAAAAGTTAGCATGGCATCTGTATTCCTAACTAAACCCCGATTAATATATTTTTTGACATAAATTATGTCTTATTTCATTCCTTATGCTATTATTCAAAGGAAATACTTGATAAAACCACACAAAGTTAGGCTCTAATGGTTTGCCTTTAAATGATTTGTTAATAAAAGGAAAACATGCCCAAATAGCCAATTCTAAAGTCAAGGGTTGTTAAAAACATCTTTTAGGTGGGATGCCCGATTATCTCCAGGGTCTGAAACACCAAGATGATAGGTTATGCCCCAAGGAAACCTCAGCAAACTAGTATGTATATTTAGTGCTTTATAAGTAAGTGGAACAGTCTGTGAAATAAATGTGATTGCTATTCCCAAAGAGCTCCAGATAGAGAATGAGATCACTGGGACTCAGCGTGGAAGCTGTTTCTTACAAAGCTTTACAACCCTTTCTTTGCCACCCAACTATCTTACACATATTTCTCTCGTACTGACCATACTTAGTTTATTCATTTACCTGCCTATTTTTCCTATTTATTAATAAGATACTTTAAAGGCAGGGGTCTTAGATTATTCACCTTTATGTTGCCAACCCTACCCAGTATCTGGTATATGGTAACTATGAAGTGTTTGCTAACTTGAACTAAATCAAGTTTCTGAAAGTCAAAAGTACACACCGAGTGGCAGAAGGGATCCAGATTCTACTTAGACTTTTGATCTACCTCACAGGCTCCTGGGAATCTTATAATAATCTAAGAATTCTGGAAAACCATCTGGCATAACATGGAACTTTCTAAAGCAGCCTTAGAGATTTCAAACTTTCCTGAGCATCCTAACTAGGAGTTTCCCTGGAGTACCTTATTTGAAGATATTCAATATGTTACAATACATAAAAATGGAAAAGAGCTTAATAAATCAGTTGTCCTAACTTATTTTGTAGACACAGTGCCTTCTGAGTGGCTGAAGTGTTATAAGAATCATGAAACAATAAGACATTTGCTGTTTAATCTTTTATATTTATCCTTAGGTAAAAAAAAATTATTGTAAGAGTTGGAAAGTTATTATGTCTTTTTTTGGACTGCAAGCAGTTAGCTCAAAAATTAATTAGTCAGAAGACTATTGAAGGTGCTTAAAACCCCGGAGTACAGTAAGTTTACTGAGTTGTTGGTACAGGCAATAAAACATGAGAGTTCATTATCATAGATAATATACTGCCTATTGGAAAAATATATAAAAGTACTAGAAAATGAAGCCTATTATATTTCTCTATAGGCATGAGAATACTTATTATAAAGTACAGAGATTTACAAAGTCTCCTACCATGTCAGGGTAATTAATTCACAGTTCTGGAGGCATTTTCAGATGATAAGGAATCCTAACAGCTTGGAGACAGTGTGAGGAGTAAAAATAGGCTAGAAATCAAGAGTCCTGAATATTAGTCTGTTTCATGGTCTACTGACCTTTTGGTGTCAGGACGGACACAATATCTTTTCTTTCCTAATTTTATTGAGGTATAGTTGACATACGATATTATATTAATTTCAGGTGTACAACATAGTAATTCAACATTTAAATACATTGCAAAGCAATCGTCGTAATAAATCTAGCTATTATCTGTCACCATACAAAGTTGTTACATATTATTAATTATATTCCTTATGCTGTACATTGTATCCCTGTGTCTTATTTATTTTATCATTCAAAGTTTGTACCTTTTAATAATCTATTTTGCCCATCCTCCCCAACCCCTCCCCTCTGGCAACCACCAGATTGTTATGCTCTCTATATCTATGAGTCTGTTTCTTTTTTGTTTTCTCTGTTTTGCTCTTTAGATTGCACAGTTAAGTGAAATCACATGGTATTTGTGTTTCTCTGTTGGATTTATTTCACTCAGCATAATACACTCTAGGTCCATCCATGTTATCCCAAATGGCAATATTTCATTCTTGGTTTTTTTTTTTATAGTCTTGAGATCCTTTTTTTTTTTTTTTTTTAATGCTTATTATGCCATGAATTCATAGGGAATGAGTTCCAGCACCTCAGGTTCCTTTCCATTGGTTCTCACAAATTGTGCTTCCCTGGGTGGAGCAGGCTGGCACTTAAGTTGAACCCAAGTACTTTTCTCTTTGGCTTCCTTCTTTTTCTGATGATTTTCCTTCACACACTTCAGGAAGCTATCCCAGCTCTTTGAGTGCTTAATATATATATCACATTTTCTTTATCCATTCATCTATTGATGGACACTTATGTTGCTTCTATGACTGGCTATTGTAAATAATATTACAATGAACATGGGGTGTATATATCTTTTTGAAGTAATGTTTTCATTTTATTTGGATAAATACCCATAAATGGGATTGCTGGATCATATGGTAGTTCTATTTTTAATGTTTCAGGGAAGTCTCATACTAGTTTCCATAGCGGCTGCACCATTTTGCATTCTCACCAACATGCATGCGGTTTTCCTTTTCTCCACATTCTCACCAAAACTTGTTATTTTTTGACTTTTTGATAACAGTCATTCTGATAGGTTTGAGGTAATATCTCATTGTGGTTTTGATTTGCATTTCCCTGATGATGATTGATGTTGAACATCTTTTCATGTGTATGTTGGCCATCTCTGTGTCTTCATTGGATAAATGTCTATTCAGGTCTTTTGCCCATTTTTTAATTGGATTTTTTTGTGGATTTTTTTTTTAATATTGAGTTGTGTAGTTCTTTATATATTTTGGCTATTAACCCATTATCAGTTATACCATTTGCAAATATTTTCTCCCACTGAGTAGGTTGTCTTTTTGTTTTACTGATGATTCCTTTGCTATGCGAAAGCTTTTTAGTTTGATATACTCCCATTTGTTTATTTTTGCTTTTGACTTGACGAAGATGAAATATCAAAAAAAAAAAGAAAGAAAAGAAAAGAAAGTATTGCTTAGACCAATGTCCAAGAGGTTACTGCCTGTATTTCCTTCTAGTAGTTTTATGGTTTCTGATCTTACTTTTAAGTATTTAATCTATTTTGAGTTTATTTTTGTATATGGTATAAGACAGTGATCCAGTTTTATTCTTTTGCATGTAGCTGTTCAGTTTTTCCAACACCATTTGTTGAAGACACTGTATTTTTCCCATTGTATGTTCTTGCCTCCTTTGTCAAAGATTAATTAGCCATAAAAGCATGGACTTATTTCTGGACTCTTTATTCCACTCCACTGATCTATGTTTCTGTTTTAAGCCAGTAACATACTGTTTTGATTACCACAACTCTGTAGTATAATTTGAAATCAGGAAGTATGATACCTCTAGCTTTGTTCTTTCTCCAAATTGCTTTGGCTATTCAAGATCTTGTTTGGTTCCACACAAATTTTAGTATTATTTGTTCTAGTTCTGTAAAAAATGCTATTGGTATTTTGATAGGGATTGCATTGAGTCTGTAGATTCCTTTGGGTAGTGTGGACATTTTAACTATATTAATTCATCCAATCCATGAAGACAGCATATCTTTTCATTTATTTGTGTCATCTTAATTTCTTTCATCAATCTCTTACAGTTTCAGGCTACAGGTTTTTCATCTCCTTGATTAAATTTATTGCTAGGTATTTTATTCCTTTTAATGCAATTGTGAATGGTATTGTTTTCTTAATTTCTCTTTCTGATCATTATTAGAATATAGAAATGCCACATACTTATGCATATTAATTTTGTATCCAACAACTTCACTGAATTCATTTATTAGTTCAAGTAATTTTTTGGTGGAGGATGAACACAATGTCTTTGAGTGTCACAGAACCATCAGTAAAATAAGGGTGTTTAATAACTACTTGTCCACATTACAATGCTGATATGAGGGTCAAATGAAAAACATATATGTGAAAGTTCTTTAAAAATTGTGAAATGTCATACAAATATAAAACACTAAAACAATAAAGCAGATTATCTTGGTAGATACATAATGAATGAAAAAGATGAGTTCTGTCATCTTTTAAGTAGCCCTTCTAGAAAATTATTTCAATGATGCTGAAGAATCATTAAAAATCTCCTTTTGGAAGTACTTCAGATTCAGACACTTTTTTTTTTTAACATTTACAATTTGAAGGTGTGTTTAACCTTTTGGCAATTAGAATATAACTTGGTCAGCAATGTAAGTTATCAGTGAAGTGATGATTTATTTAGTAGGAAAAAAGAGGAATAGATATAAAATAATGATTTTTGTTAGTGTGTCTTTGAAGACTGGTCCAAAGAAAAAGGCAAAAATTTTTTGAGTAATGGAAACGTACTTGGAGTAGTGTTGATATTCAATAGATGTTTGAATAGTGGATCAATAGTAACTAGAAAGGATGACTCTGGTCCTCTGCCACAGTTTGTTGGTTAGTTAATTAGTCCCTGTGATGTGCCAAGCACTTTGAATACAATAATGGAATATCAATTTAATTGTCATATAAGGCCTCAGAGATAAATATTATTTTTACTACTTTGCATGTGACCACACTGAAGACAAAAGCAGTTTGGTAAAGTTTCTCTACATTTCACTGATTATAATTTGAGTAAAAGAAATTCTGCTTGACTACAAACTCATAAAACTATGCTTCTCAACTGTTTATCACTTTACTTTGGTGATAATATAAATGAAATAGCTATCAATTTTATAGATGAAATAGGTTGGTGGGAAGAAAAGAAAGAAGAGAGACAGCAACTAATAGAGTAGATGACAAATACAGGATTTCAAATTATCTTCACAGGCCAGCAAGTTGAGCCCAAATCCAGGATGAGCCCAAATCCAGGATGAGAGTTAAATGAAACATATATGTATACAGTTGACCCTTGACCAACACAGCTTTAAACTGTATGGGTCCACTTATATGCAGATTTTTTACAGTACAGTACTTTATTCTTTCTGATTTTCTTAACATTTTTGTCTCTTTCGCTTATTTTATTATAAGAATATGATATATTAAAGAGGGCACGTATTGAATGGAGCACTGGGTGTTATACGCAAACAATGAATCATGAAACACTGCATCAAAAACTAATGATGTAGGGTGCCTGGGTGGCTCAGTCGTTAAGCGTCTGCCTTCAGCTCAGGTCACAATCCCAGAGTCCTGGGATGGAGCCCCACATTGGGCTCCCTGCTCCGTGGAAAGCCTGCTTCTCCCTCTCCCACTCCCCCTGCTTGCGTTCCCTCTCTCGCTGTGTCTCTGTCAAATAAATAAATAAAATCTTAAAAAAAAAAAACTAATGATGTAATGTATGGTGATTAACATAACATAATAAAATTAAATTAAAAAAGACTATGATATATAAAAAAATAGTATATAATGCAAAATAACATACAAAATATGTATTAATCAACTGTTTATGTTATCAGTAAGGCTTCCAGTTAACAATAAGCTATTAGCAGTTTGAGTCAAAAATTATACATGGATTTTCTACTACATGGGGGATGGCACCCCTCACCCCCATGTTGTTCAAGGGTCAACTGTATATGCTGGCTTATAGGTTCAACAAGCTATTTATACAAGTTCAATATTAAAAAAAAAAAAGTCATACTCACTAGAATGTGAGAATGTTTATCTCTGAGGTCTCCAACACCTACTAGAGTACCTAGCACTTAAGATGCTCAAGAAATATTTGGTGAATGCAAGTATAGAGGAAACTCCTATCAAATGCTATAGAACTCATGCAAAGATAACAAACATCATGTAAATGCCACTAACCCTCTGCAGTTGCTGAGATTACCAGGACCCCATTCCCACAATCAACATTAACATTCGAAATCAAATTTAATTATAGTTTCTGTACCTGACTGAAAATTTTCCTTAAGCATTCCATTAGGAGGTAGTAAATCCAATTAGCTATTATAATTTCACAATTCTTTCTGAGTATGACCTCTTTCTCAGAAAGCAAATGTAGCAATCATTTGCTGAAGGAAATAGCATTTGGGTCTATCACTTGATATTCCTGTTAGTTATCAGGTATTTGGCATTATTGTCCTGTAATTTGATCTTTAATGCCCTCTCATGTCTTTGTGTTTCTCAGCCAGGTAATTTCCATGTATCTGGGTAAATCCTTCCTGTAAAATATTTTTATTCTACAACTTTTAAATCTCTTATTTTTCTCTTTGTTAACATAAAACCCCTAAAAGGGATAGACCCCTATAGAGAAGGAACTACATGTTAATTACTCAACCCTAAGAATGATTTAATGCTCTTACTTTATTTTTCTTGACTTTTTTCACGGGTCAGAAATATATCTATGAATTCTATATAATAAAGTACCTTTCACTGTTCTAATAACCATAGAGCAATAGTTGGAGAATTGTAGCATTCATCACCTATGGAATATGTGTTGGGCTGCATAGTAGTTTCTGCTCCCCTTTTTGAGCCTTCAATTACCTTAACTTGGTCCTGGATGAAGGACATGGTAGTGAGGTTATGGAGTCACAGGTTGAAGCCACAAGCTTGGTATGGGGGTTAGGTATGGCCTTGTGGACTAGCTTGGTCCATTAGACAAGTGAGACATTTTTCTTTGTCTGACTTGAATTTTTATTGTATGCTGCCTTCTGATGTTTGTGGAATACACTTGTTTTCTGATACAACTTTAGTCTAAACAAAACATATGGCTGTGATTTCCAATACTGAAAAAATGGACAATATCTTTCTCCCAGTGCAGGGTGCGGAATTTCAATGAATGGACACTGAGACTACAAATAAAAAGGTTGATGAAAGATTTGGGTAGGCAAATGGGAGATGGTTCACACAATAATGGACAAGTAATGGCACTGTATAGAACTGTGTGTGCTTGTGAATTTGCCTTTACTTTGTAATTTACCTGTAAAAGTAGTTTCATGCTCTTCCCTGTCTCTCAATAACACTCTTTCAAAAGATTGTGTATGTGTAGTATCTAGGATGGCTGTGACATGATTGGCATTTTAGCCAATTAGGATTAAGATTCTTGCACAGGTGGTATATATGCCTATTACTCAAGTGTGTGGGTTAAGATGTTAAAACTCCACACACATTATTCTCAATAAAAATGTTAAAGTATTTAAATCCATAGCTACCAGTGAGACCTGTAGTGATCATAGCAATTTATATAATACAAAGATTAAATTATAAAAATCACATGATCAGCAAGTAGGTAGAAGTGGGTGTTTATGCCAACAGTTGCTCGGACATTTAAAACTGTTCAAAGGAAGTTATCTAGACATACGCATAAACTGAATATATGATTAACTTGATAAATGTTAATATTTTTAAAAGTAAGTACCAGCTTTCCCTATGAAAAAGGAAAAAGCAAATAATACATTTGAGGAAATCAGAGGGAGTGAATGCGTCAGTGTTGATGAAGGAGGCCTCTTTAAGAGCTCTCAGACAAGATGAGACCCAGCATTGCAAGCTGCTAGGTCTCAGCCAATGACTTTGTGTGCTACTTAGGAAGACCAGAAAGGTGAGCAAACCTAACTGCTGAACATCCCTTTCATGTAGCCTCAGCATCATTTGAGTACATCCTAGACTAAGAAAAAACATGATAACAGTGCATCTAATCAGGGGTTTATGGCTCAGCCCACCATCTAGAGTCTGTCAGTCATACCATTATCCTAAGAGTCTTAGGTTTGGAGTAAAAAAATAAATAAATAAATAAAGATTCCAGTTTTCTAGAAAACAAACAAGACAGTAACAAGCTGAAACTAAGGTTTATTTTTTATTTTTTTATTATGTTATGTTAGTCACCATACAGTACATCATTAGTTTTTGATGTAGTGTTCCATGATGAAACCAAGGTTTAGACAAAATATCCGTAAACTATCTTTAGAAATGTGTCAATGTGGCTAATCCTTTATTTCAATCCTATCACCACGGTATGGTATCTATCCTTCTCTGTAACTAGTCAGGGAAAGAGATTAGTGATAGTACTTGATAACTGACTATAATAGTAAGGGCATTTGTTAGATTAAATCTTACCCCTGTTCCCCCAATTCATATCAACTCATTGTCTCCTCTATATCTGTGACGATAGAAAACTGTTCATCATGTCCTTGCTGGACTTACATGAACACCAACAGTAACCAGACTGACTTCAAACTGTGACTGAGTACCCAGACTGTAGGCAAGAGATGCCCCCAGGATTCTATTCTGCCCTTCCTGACATGAAGGGATGTAACAAAAGGGATCTAATCATTTCTTTCTAAAGGTGACATTCCTGAAACCCAGTGTTCCTACATCTAGAGTTATATTGTGATATTAACATTGTTAGAATAACTACAACTTTAACTTTAAAAAAATTAATATTTATAGGTATTATACCCTGCAGGGATTCTTGAGTTGCTTACACACAGATACACAGAATGAAGACTGCAGGGGTTTCTGTTTTGACATCTGTTATCACTAGAACTTGTGTTCTCTAAGGGCATGCTTAGTGAAATATCAAAAACGACAACTAAATATTCTCAAAACGTGAGTAATTTTTATCAACTGTGCAAAGAGAATTCTTCTGGTGACAAGAACATAACAATCCATCTAAACACAGAGAGAAAAACTAAAATAATGAAATTAAATCAAAACAAGTGTATGGACATCTTAAGCAGGGCGAGGTGACAAAGTAATCCTCACAAACTCAAAATATGGATGAACATGATCAAATTCACCTTGAAATAAATGACATCCCAAGAGATAATTAGCACACATCTGGAAAATGTGGCCATAAAAAGAGATGGAGACAGTTAACCCAAAAGTTAAAATGAACTAAAAGAACTTCAGTAGATCTAAGTCTGAAAAACAGCCTACAGTGGAATTTGCACAGGTTCTAAGGCAATGTTCTCTTCTTTAAAATTGTATTTCACCATTGCTACACTTTCTGAAATATGCCTCCTCTTTCCTGCCCATGTCTATCACAACCGGCTTATTTCCTGGGATCCACAACATTCCTCTTCTGCTCTATTTGAATTTTGCTTTTAGCAGATTTATTTCAAGGACATGAAACTAGAATAAAACGATTAAGACTTTTCATGTGTAAAACAGAAATATGTTGGAGGATATAGTGGGCTTTGAGTTGATGCTGATTTTCTGAAAAAGAAACATTTTAAACAACCAAAGAACTTGGACTATGTATTGAGAATTAAATGTTATTAAATATTTTTGTTAGTGATTAAGATATTATAAGGGACTATGGATTTTCAAAGGGCCTTTTTTTTAAAGATGCATATTGAAGAATTTAAAGATGAAGTGCTTTGACATACCCTAGCAGAAGTAGAAAGCAGGAGGAATAGATAAAATGTGTACAGAAAAATGTTGATAGCTTTTAAAGGTGGCTGATGGTGATGGTATTATTTATTTCAGTATGCTTGGAAATTTTCATAATGGACAAGTTTTAAAAAGTAAAAGTGAAAGGAATTGCACATGAGTACGTAGCAACACAGTCTATTAAACTGTTCATGACTTTGTTAAAATAGTTATTTTTATCAAGTATTTCTAGGTGGCTGAGTTCCTGTCGTCAACACTTTTGATATGTGCTCCACAATCAAGCACTTTTTCATGTGTTAAATAGTTTTTTCCCCTTTAAATCTAAGTGCAAAGTTGCATCATTTTAACAGCTAATACAATAATTCATCTTGTAGGAAATGTCTTAAAAGGCTTCATCAGGTAGAGTAGCCAGTACCAACATATTAAGGAGAAAGTTCTACATTAAAAAATGTGAAAATTGAGGGCACCTGGGTGGCTCAGTTGGTTAAGCGACTGCCTTCGGCTCAGGTCATGATCCTGGAGTCCCGGGATCGAGTCCCGCATCAGGCTCCCTGCTCAGTGGGGGGTCTGCTTCTCCCTCTGACCCTCCCCCCCATGTGCTCTCTCTCTCTCTCTCATTCTCACTCTCTCAAATAAATAAATAAATAAAATCTTGAAAAAAAATAATTTAAAAAAATTTTTAAAAATGTGAAAATTGAGAGCTCACAAGAGGAAACTTGCATGGGGGCGGGGGAACAAAAGTAAGAAAGAATGGGAACTGTCATACATGTAGTTATGTTGCTAGAAGCATAATGGAATTAATATGAGTTTGCTTCTTGGCAAGTCACAGGTAGAAACTACACTACGTAGAGTTATCCCACAGAGGAAACTTTATCTGCATCAAATAAGATCATGGGGAATAACTTGCAAAGCCATGACTTCTCAAGCAAGAGTGAATGGGTTGGGGTGCCTGTGTGGCTCAGTTGTTAGGTGTCTGCCTTTGGCTCAGGTCATGATCTCAGGGTCCTGGAATCAAGCCCTGCATAGGGCTCCCTGCTCTGCAGGAAGCCTGCTTCTCCCTCTCCCACTCCCCCTGCCTGTGTTCCTGCTTTCGCTATCTCTCTCTCTGTCAAATAAATAAAATCGTAAAAAAAAGAAAGAGTGAATGGGTTTCTTTTATTTAGAGTTAGGATGAATATTTAGATGGGGGAGCCTTGTCATCCCGTGTAGAGGTGAGCATAAAGTGGCGCATGTGCCTTAAGGAAACATGCCTATACATAGATTGTATGTTATGTAAATGAGGCTTGTGCTCCTCCTTGGGCAGAGATTTTAGTATTATAATGAAGTAAAGGTAATTCTCCATCACTCCCTGGGTCACTCCATGGTCCATCTGTGCTGGCTTGAGTCGGGGGTTAAGTTCAAACTGGTCTGGGTGGTCTGGACCAACTGGAACTCTTTGTTTAGAAACTCGCTAAATTCTAGGTAAGATAGGTTATCTTGTGAAAGCCAGTGAAGTGACTGAATTTTGGGTAAAGGTTTATGTAGGAAAGTGAAAATATGAGCAAACAGCTAGGCCTGCAACTGCCCTTGGCATTAATAGATATATGGAACATTTTGTGTAGCTTTAAAGGACTTAAAACACATTCTTCATCTACTACTCTTGACAATTTAGTACCTGGACAGACCTAACACTTTGCCACCACTCTCATCGATGTCCATTTTCCTAATGTTTTCTAAGCCTGATTCAGAGTTTCAAATCAGAGGAGATGCCAGAAATTCACTTCTTCCCTGAAGACAAGCTCATCCCTCTGCTCCTCAGACCCTGAGGCTTTTCTGTTGGGCAGGATGGTGCTGGCCAGTCTTCCTGAAGTCTTTTTACATCAAAAGCACAAAATGCAGAGGAAAGAGAGTCCCAGGAACCCTCTTCTCTTTTGCCTTGGGCAAGGATAATTAACCCCTACACTGGTGGCCAGATAGTTTCTCTTCCCTCACCTTTATCACTCCCCTTATATTGCTCGGAGACACCTTTGAACCCCAGTTTTCCAGGGTCTCTATTTAGTACAACTTTGTGTTGAAATCTCATGCTTTGTACAAAAATAATGAAAAGTAGTTTGTAAAGAGTCCAAAAAAAAAAAAGAGAAGAAAATATAGGAAAAAATTAAACAGTGGTCCAGTAAAAATTATTCATACCATGAATATGATGAAACACATTCTCAATTGAGAACCGGTAACATGTCACTATTAGGAAGGTTAAGTAAATCTGTATGTATTATAACCCCTCAGAATATAAATGAAAATGTGGAATTCCAATGGAGTTTAAACACATAAACTCTTAGCCTCAATGTCCCAAAGTTAGCAATTTTTTTTTCATTGAGTCTTGTGTGTTTAATCTCAGGAAAATCCTCAAGTTCTCAGCTCTAAGTATATTGCCCTTACTTTGAAACAAATAAACAGTGAAGGGGACCAGAATTTGTCACCCCAAAATACACTTTTTTGGCATAAGGATTATTTTACACTGATTATTTTTAAGAAACAGCAGACACAGGAGAAGCCCTGAAAACTGAGTAGAAGTTAACCCTTTTGTAAGAAAAATTTACATTTATAATGAAATCTTCATCTGTAAGGGTGTCCCCCTCTCTGTACCAGGAAGAGGAGGATGACTAAATCTCTAGAAACTCTTACCAGTGGAGAAGCAGCAACCCAAATCTGCATAAGAACCCCAAGCCCCTCTGCTTTTCCTGATAACCTTCCACAACTGGCTCCCCACCCCCATCCCAGCATCTCCTTTTATCTTTAGATGGAGATAGTATTTAAGGTGGTGGCTTGGGCCATTTCAGGGAGTTACTTAGTTTTCCTGAGTATCTCCCTTGTATACAGGAGGTATACATGTTCTTAAACTTCTGTTTTTCCCCTGTTAATCTGTTTTTTATTATGGGAGGGGTGGTTCTCAACCAAGAATCTAGAAGGGTAGAGGAAAAATTATTTTTTCTCCCCTGCATCATCAAAGTAGAAAGACTGGGACTGGTGCTAAAAAGAGGAAGAAATATTATTTCCTAAAAATACATATGGGAAAGAAGACAATAATTTAGCAGCCAGAAAAATACATTCCCCTCAGTATAAAAATATAACACATCATTCACTGTTTGGTCAAATAACATCCACTTCCCATGTAATTTTAAAGGCATTTTTGAATTGCAGCCCATTGACTTTCATGGTAATAACACTGAGCTATCAAGGAAAAGAGAAAGTAAATATTCAATTCATCTCTAGTAACACTTTCTTCCAAGTGCTAAAATTAAAGATTTGGGTGGTGGGGTATAAAGGAATAAAAATTCATTACCTGGGAATCGGGTTGTATGAAGTACCTAACTTCTCAATAAATTAATTTAAATGAAGATTCTCTGAATATATAAAAAGAGTAGTAAATATAAAATTCTTCTCCTTCCTCTCCACATATATATTTCCACATTACTCCAATAATCTATAACTGTGTGGCATTGAGAAAACACATCATCTCTCTGAGTCTTAGTTTTCTTATCTGTTTATCAGGAGTATGCTTGTCCTTCACTCTACACAAGGTTTCTCAACATGTTATACAATATTAAATATGTTTCTAATATTATTTTAATATTTATCATTTTATCTTATTATTTTAAATATTTGAGAATACACGACACTTCTTTTTACCCTTAGAAAAACTCCCCTTACTTAATAGGATCTTCTCAATCATATGTTTAAATTTATTAGTAAACCATAAACATATATATATTCTTTAAAATATTGGGGCAAAAATTTTCTTATATCCTTCCAAGATTTTCTGGCTGGTCTAAGAATTACATTGACATAAAACAGATTAAGAGGAGAAAAGCTAACTTAATTTCATATGTACAGGAACACCACATACATGAGAGGTTCTAAGACAGAAAGGTAAAATGGGGCTCATATGCCATCTGAGCTAAGTATGGGATAAGGACCTGGGGCTTAAAAGGGGAGGAGGGCAATTCACTGGGCAACAAGAAGAAGAGCAGATATTTGGTAAATAGATGTTTGCCCTGCCATACACAAATAAAATTTATATCAGGAACTAACTCTAATTCTGGGAGAGACCCCCAATTTAGACTGCTCTAGGTAGGTAAGGGAGGGGCAAAACGTTCTCTTTGAGCCTGCAGGGTCTCACTGCCTTTGGCTCAAAATAGTCCACATGGCAAAATGGCACATTTGGGGGAGAATTGCTCTGAATCCCTTCAAAGAATAACAGTATTATTTTATATCACCTATAAGTATGTAGAAACGTAGATGACAAACTTTCAAAATAGCCAAAACATCCTTACCTTTCAAGCCTTTTCGCCTGGGTAAAGGCGAACCCACAACACACATCGGTCAATCTCCACTTTCACACTTAGTGGCCACCAGGTGCTCTGTCAGCATGGATGGGCACAATCAGCGCTTCTGCAGTGTGGGATAAACTGCTATAAATGTAAGGCAATATTTTACATCTTTCATCTTGGCAGGTTGTTTCTACAACTTTGTAAGCTAAAAAATATGGACCTCTGCAGATAAATGAGGCTTGGAACTGAACAGCTTCACTCAGTCACTTTTGAAGCTAGCAAAACCACGGTGGAGAATTCGGAGGAGTATTATCAATTCACAGCAACCTTGGATGAGTGGCTAGGGATTAGGGAGCATTCATTTTAGCCTGCTGTTATCTTTTCCTTGTCAGAACAGACCTCTGTAATGCTTGACTGCCTTTAAGTGCTAACTGTGACGGTAAAACCTGGTGATGATGACTACTTTAAGAGGATATAAATAATATCTAACATTAGTATAGCACAATATGATTTTAAAAGCACTTCCACACTCATTCTCCAATTTTACCATCACAACAATTTTATGAAATAGGTAATAATTTCTTTTTCTTTTTTCTTCTAAACAAATGCAGAAACTGATGTTCAGGGATTGCAAGTAACTCGACCAAGTAAACAATGTCCAAAAAAATGTGAAGTGAGTTTCAACACGCCCTCCAAATTTGAATTAAATTAAGGCTCTGACTTTACTGGTTGTGTGACTGTGAACAAGTGATTGCATGCCTCAGTTAAGTGTTTTTCTTGCCTTTCAATTGGGAAAATATCATCTTCTAGAGGGTGGTTGTTGGCAGAAGATGAGATAATATTCACCATGTCCTCTCAGTGTGTAATGTGTGATGTACACTCATCGCTTGAGTTTCCTTCCTGGATTTGAATCTCCTTGGTTTTCACAACTATGTTCAAGCCTGTGAGCAGAGTTGGCTCCCAGGGTAATTTACTTGGCCAACCAAAAATCATGTGATAAAGTTAGAAGCCCGTTGGATTAAGTGAATTAGTGCCCAAATTTTAGTACTTTCTTTAATACTAGCTTGTTGTTTGTCTTAAAGCAACCTAGTAACTCCTTCTCATCTGTAAAATGAAGAAGATGACCTATAAATTCCTCAAGTTTTTCAACCCCCCAAAATACCAAAGCAATTAAAGTGGTGTATGTTAACAATGGTGTTTTTGCTCTTCAAACGCTATGGTGAGATTACTAAATTCAAACTTAAATAGTTATTTATTAATCATGGAAAATAGGACCGGTAGTCACAGTGAAAACAAAATCAGTAGAATACTAAAATCAGAGCTCAAAGGAAACTTCAGACCGCCAGTTTAACAGGACCTCTGAGGATCTATCAAGCAGCCCTTAATAACTTTCTGCTGATATGTGTTTTGTTACCTAGAAAAAAATAAAAGTTCAAACCTGGTAAAATTCTACTCCACAATCCGGAAGGCAGTCACATTACCCATGAGGCAGGTGAAACTGTACAGTTAACACCATATTCCAGTTTTACGTCGTTGTAAAACACTTCACTCAGAAACAGAAATCGCCAGGAAAAAAGGTTGGAGACCACTTTGCTTCTCACCCTTTTTCTCCCTTTTGATTCAGCTACAAAAGCTGTGCTCTAGTCAGATATATGGATAATTGTGCCTCTGCTAAAATGGTGATGATTGGGAAAACTGAAAAATTGTCCTGATCAAATATCTAAATATTTTCAAAAACAAAAACAGACTCACTGCTCCAGAGCAGAATCAGAAATAGTATTTAGAATCTGCTTTGGGATAGAATTCTAGGAAATTATGGCAAATAGGTGCAGGAAGGGGAAAATATATATATTCCCTATTAGATAAGTAATTGAGAAAATAAGACTGTGGATAGAAAAGATAATTTCCTCTCAGAACAAAAGATTCACTTAAAATTAGTAGCTGTGAGAAAATGGGAATTGGGCTGGAAATTGTGGATTATAAACATTTCTTCTGTCCTAGATCAGAGAAACAGACTCAGCCTTCACTGAAATTGACATTAGAGGTTGTCCAAGGGCAATCTACAGGCTGTGAGTCTGTATATTTCTTGCTTCATTCAAAGATGATTAAAGAGTACAACAAAATAGAGAGATTATGGAAAGAAAGTAGAGCAGTAATTAAAGGAAACTTCATCCCAAAGACTCAAAAGAATGAATACCTCTAAGAAATCATCTACTAACAAATCCAGAAAAAATTTCAGGAATTTGTCAATCTCAGTAGAATGAGAGAAGGCATTGTATCATTGTATCAACAGAATAGGAGTAGAAAATATTAAAAGGAAAAATATAGAATGTTAAATATTAAAATACTAACATTATAATATCTAGTAATTATATTAATAATATACTACATACTAATTATATATTAAAACATGTCCATATTGTCACCTTTCTGCTAATCCTATGACATCAGTTTTTGTTACCAATACCTTTTGAGAATTTTTTATCCCCTGAACAAGAGTTTAAAAAGAGAAAAAAAAATCTAAAGGAATAACCATAGAGTTTCTTTGTGCCCAGGAAGAGGAATTAAATCTAAATATTATGCATGAATTTCTTGGTCTTTATGGTATTGGAGTTGAATTACTTAGATTCAAAATCCAGCTCTGCTCCTCTTTGGCAGTGTGATTCTGTGCAAATTACTTCATCTTTTCTTGTCCCAATTTCCTCCACCGTTAAATGGGGATGATGATAGAACCTTACTCAGTCAACACTGGTAACACTGTGGAGATGTGCACACCACAAAATCTCAGTGGAGTACAAAATAACAAACATTTATTTAGCTCACATATCTGTGATCAGCTGGGGAAATGGCTGATCTGATGAGGCTCGGCTAGTGGCAGTTCATTCAGAATGTCTCTGTTGCACATATGTATCCCTTTCCTTCAGGGACCAGCAGACATGTTATTCCTTCCACGTAACAGAAGCACAAGAGACGGAGTCCAAGCCTTTGGTCACATTATACCTGCTAACATTCTCCTGACCAAAGCCAATCATAGGACCAAACTTGTAGCCAAAAAAGAGAGAAATAAGCTCCACTCATAGAAGCAGAATGTGGACAGCAAATAATTTGCAACAATAGCTTGCTTATAGAGAAAAATTAATTAGCTAATATGTTAAAATACTTCGTACCTGGCACAGAGAAAGTACTCAATAGTTCACTATTATTATTTTGATTATTTATATTAATTTCTTTTCATGCTAAACTTGGTTGCTATCATGAAAACATGATAACTATTCAACAAAATTCAATCCAAAGACTGAATCTTTGGTCTGGAAGGGTCAGAAGAGGACAGATGATTAGTCTATATTTTTTCCAACCTAAGTTTGAAATTCTCCAGACTTGATAACTGAAGACAGGCAAGATTTGAAAAAAAAAAATGTAGAAATGAGAACATAGCTACAATTACTCCTCTCAATAGTTGCCATACACTGAACTTCTAGTTCACTTTTCTGATTGTAACAGCTTCATATTTGTATAGTTTTAGAATTCCACCTGCTTTTGTATATGATGACCTTGGCATGCAAAATCTCTATTTAGTTGGTAAGGCAGGCATCATGGTTTGTAATTTACACATGAGGTAATTAAGAGTCAGGGAGCTTTTACCTTGACAAAGTTCTTAGGCTAATTTGCAATGGAGCTATTATTACATCCCACATGTTCTGCTTCTTTAACCGGTGTGCTTTCCATTAAATGCAGAACATCCCCTATCTGGCTTCATTGTGGAATAAAATCCATCCAAATGTCTTGCTGATTAACAAAGTTGCCACACAATTTTCATCAGTCTTCCTCACCAATTTGTTCTAGATATATTACCAAGTATTTACAAGTGTTGACTTTCAAGGAGGGCTTGCAGACCCAAGATTAAAGCAAAAGTGTTTCATTTTCTGAGTAATCTAGTACAAAACATGAGGTAAAAAATTATGTTTCTCCCGAATTGTTTCCATAAATAATTAATACAGCATAGTAAGTTCTTTTTCCAGTTTTATAGTTACTTGTTTATAGAAATCCTGGCCTAACATTTCAGTTGATCTCACATAATTATAGTAAAAATCCTCACAGCATTAAGTAATTGATCTTTCCTTTGTTCTTTAAATAATGGTGGGCCCTTTTAATAGCTGAACCATTAAGTTAATTACATATGGAATCTACCTGAGCTCAATTAGAGTGAACATAAACATGCAACTTGATAATTTAACTTTAAATTACAAATATTAATAAAGTAAAATATGTAATTTAATTTATAAATAGGTGAATGAAATACCTTATGGAGGGACACATTCATGAAATAAAATGTGTGACTTTTTTTAAAGATTTTATTTATTTAACAGAGAGAGAGCACAAGGAGTGTGGAGCAACAGGCAGAGGGAGAGAGAGAAGCAGGCTCCCCACTGAGTAGATTATCTGACAAGGGGCTTGATCCCAGGATTCTGGGATCATGACCTGAGTCAAAGGCAGATATTTAAGGGACTGAGCCACCCAGGTGCTCCTAAAATGTGTGACTTCTAAGAGGCTAAATAATAACAATAAAATATCTTTCTATAGTATATCTTCACATCTTAAGATCAGAACACATTTTAATTTTCACCATCTTTTTTTATTTCTAGCACTTATGGTTTTCTAATTTAGAAGCTGCAACCATTCTGTTTCTACTTTCCTTAACACTCCACATTCTCAAATCCCACACATACTAAGTAAAGCCTGTCAAGTCTGGAAGAGCCTTCCTAGTGCTTGGTCTCCATTCCATCCCTACCACTGGTGCTATATTGAGTCAACATCATTTCTCTCTAGAAAAATTGCAGAAGCAAATATTTCTCTATTCTAGCCCACCTTCAGGGCAGTCCATAATTTAATTTTAATCAAAATTAAATGGGGCGAAAAAAAAAGTAGAGGAAAGATATTCCAAAACAATGACATCATGCCTAATAGATTTAACATTTGGGAAAACCACAAAATATGTGTCTAAATATAAAGTATGAGGTTTATTAATATATAATATGTAATAAAGGAAACATTGGCGTGCCTATGGAAAAAATAGTGGGATGATTTCACTCACCTCTAATTTCTCATTGCTTACAAATCAAGGTTATGCTCCTTACTACAGTATAAAAGCTTCTTCAAAACCAGACCAACTCTCCAAGCCATTCTTCCCCAGAGGAATTCTTTTCTCCGGCCATGAATCTATTCACACCTTCTTTAAAGGATTCCTGGAACTCTTTCTAAGTATACCTCCTCACCTTCTAAATCCCATCCCTAATGCCATCATTTCTGTGAGCATTTTTTCAAGTCCTCATGACAAAGTTAGTTTACTCTATGTGCTCATTTTGTAAATAAACCCATTTTACAATCTGTGTTATACTGTGGTTGTTGAAGGGTATCTATGTCCAAAAGGTTGAGTTCTTCTTGTTCGTGACTCATCAGCTCCTGACAGAGACTTTATCACACACTAGTGTTTGTTGAATAAACAAAAATAAATAAATAAAAACATAAATGTATAATAGGCTGAGAAAAGTAAGTATATACTTATATACATACATACATAAATGGCTGAGAAAAGCTTACTGGGCCAACAAAAATGTTACCTCAATGCTCTCAAATATGAGCTGATCTCAAAGAACCAGAGTTGTATTGTGGATAAAGATGTGATTTGAAGTTGAAGACCAAGGATTTCTGCACTTTGACATTTTCTTACTATGTGAACTTGTAAAAGTTATTTAACTTTTCTGAGCCTCAATTGCCTCCTCAGAGAAGAAGAGGATGATAAAGCTGGCTTTAACTCATGGATTTTGTAACAGATTGTAACCCCAGGGTAGGTCTGAGTCACTAATGAAGACTTATAGCTCTCAGCCCCTTGCTAAGATCTCTAATTTCCTTCCTAACCTGCATGAGTTGATCACATTAAACATGCTTGACATCCAGGCTCTTAAAACAGAAATTGTGTAGTGGGAATTGGGATGCAGATATCAAAATAAGAATTATAGTTTATGCTATTGCTAACATCATCCCCTGCCTTAGGTCTGGGAATTCTCATCAGCAAGGCTCTGCAGGCCTGAGAGTTTCTTTAATGCAAAAACCAGTGGATGAGATAGCTAGAAAAAAGGTTTATTTTATCGTATATGAGAGTCTATAATTCTTCATCCACGAGAGGAAACAGAGACCAAGGTCAGACCTCAATAGCTCAGTGAGTATCTCTGGTAACTGGAAACCTAGAAACAGCCCCCTCCCACAGACACTTATAACCACACACCTCTATTCCCAAAGAGCTTCACTCACCTGCTTGGTCCAGGATTTTGATACTTTGAAAGGTCACTGCCTTTGTTGCTTCACTTTTTTCCTATCAGGGATGGGGTAGGTTCTTTATTGGATGAGTTACAAATCATGTGATTATATACCTCTTGAAATTCTTTATGCACCTGGTTAAGCTATCAAATTTCTTCATTTTTTTCTCAGGAATTGGGGTCCTCTCTTTCTGTCTCTGTATGTATTTTTCTGTCTCTTTTCTTGTCCTTCTTGTACACAAACTCCCCCAACACAAGGCAATTTGATTTTAACACTTCTATCCAGTATATGTCCTTTGATACAGAAAAGGTGGTAATAATAGTCAATATTTCCTTAACAGTAGGTTCAATCTTGACTCTACTTTTTTATATATAACTTGTTATGTAGCTTGTAGACAATGACTTAATCATTCTTAAACCACAGGTCCTCATCTAAAAATAGGTACAATAATCAACAAATCTTTGACAAAGCAGGAAAGAATAACCAATGGAAAAAACACAGTCTCTTCAACAAACAATGTTGGGAAAATGGGACAGCAACATGCAAAAGAAAGAAACCAGACCACTTTCTTACACAATACAAAGCATAAATTCAAAATGGATGAAAGACCTAAATGTAAGACAGGAAACCACCAAAATCCTAGAGGAGAAAACAGGCAGCAACCTCTTTGACCTTGACCACAACAACTCTTACTATACATGTCTCTGGAGGCAAGGGAAACAAAAGCAAAAATGAACTTTTGGGACCTCATCAAGATAAAAAGCTTCTGCACAGTAAATGAAATAATCAACAAAACTAAAAGGCAACCCACAGAATGGGAGAAGATATTTGCGAGTGACATATCGGATAAGGGGTTAGTATCCAAAATTTATATAGAACTTATCAAACTCAACACCCAAAAAAACAAAAAAACCGAGTTAAGAAATGGGCAGATGACATGAATAGACACTTTTCCAAAGAAGACATCCATGGCTAACAGACACATGAAAAGATGCTCAACATCACCCATCATCAAGGAAATACAAATCAAAACCACAATAATATACCATCTCACATCTGTCAGAATGGCTAAAATTGACAACTCAGGAAACAACAGGTGTTGGTGAGGATGCAGAGAAAGAACCGTCTTACACTGTTGGTGGGAATGCAGACTGGTGCAGCCACTCTGGAAAATGGTATGGAAGTTCCCCAAAAAGTTAAAAATAGAGCTACCTTACAACCCAGCAATTGTACTACTAGGCATTTATCCAAAGGATAAAAAAATGCTCATTTGAAGAGGCACATGCACCCCAATGTTTACAGCAGCACTATCAACAGTAGCCAAATTATGGAACTAATCCAAATATCCATTGACTGATGAATGGATAAAGAAGAGATGGTATATATGTGTGTGTGTGTGTGTGTGTGTGTGTGTATACACACACACATACATACAAACAATGGAATATTGGTGATCAAAAAGAATGAAAGCTTGCCACTTGCAAAAATGTGGTAAGCAATGTGGGAGCACTTAGAATGTATTATGCTAAGCAAAATAAGTCAGAGAAAGACAAATATCATATGACTTCATTCATACGTGGAATGTAAGAAACAAAACAGACGAACATAGGGGAAGGGAAGGAAAAATAAAATAAGATAAAAACAGAGAGGGAGACAAACCAAAAGAGGCTCTTAAGTATAGAGAACACACTGAGGGTTGCTACAGGGGAGGTGGGTCGGGAATGGGGTAATTGAGTGGTGAGCATTAGGAGGGCACTCGTTGGAATGAGCACTGGGTATTGTATGTGAGTGATCAGTAACTGGATGGTGCTCCTGAAACCAGTGCTGCCCTGTATGTTAACAAACTTGAACTTAAATAAAAAAATTAAAAAAATAAAATAAAATAAAATAAGATAGGGACAATAACAATCCTGCTTCATAAGGTTTTTGTGATGTTTACAAAGCCCTTAACATAGTGTCTAGCACACAATAAACACTCCAGTAATTTTGTTTAATATGAACAACACCATCCCTAATAGGGGTCTTCATACAATGGTGTGCTGGAGCCAGTTCAATACCAGTTTAGGAAAGCAAATTGTTAAATATTCAGAAATTTTATGAACCAGTTGTTAAATTGTTGGTAGCCTGTAATCAGCCACAAAGTGGATATACAGACCAAGGAATATAACAAATGCAGCAAATCAAGGTTTTGTTTTGTTTGAAAGCTGGTTACCAACCTGTAACTGCTTACATATAACATATTGTATGAATCTATCAAAAAATAGTGTGGTAATGTTTAACTTATTAGTATCAGACACACATTAGTATATATGTATGTATATATTATATATATATATTAGTATATATGTGTATATATATATACACACACATTAGTATAAACCCCAAAGTACATCTGACATCTGATAGTAAGTGCTTCTCAATATAGATTTCTTCCTTTATAGTTACAGTAATGACAAGACAAGCTAAATTATGTGAATGAATATTTTAAAATCTAAAGCAAGTTGTAAGAAGATTTCTTATTCTGATTATAGTGACAATTCAAAAAGGGACATGATTATCCAATCTAAAAGAAACTATTGATTAAATTCTCTTTTTTCATTAGCATTAAAAAAATTAGTGTTGTGGCATTACTAAATTTATATTGATTGACGTGCCACATGTTTTGTTCAGTTGAGGAGGAGATTGAGCAACTGACACAGGATTCTTCACTAAAGAACATACTCTTGTGCTACTTCATTCTACCTTTCCGTGGTTGGGACAGTGGCAAAGCCTTTCCAACTAATTAGCTCACCGAGATTTTTCATCTCCCTCATTCTCTTTATATGAACCCTATAATTCAGCCTCACCAGTCTTCTCTGTTATCTGAACCCGGAGTACTACTAATTTCCTTGGAAAATTTGCATATGACCTCTATCTGAAATGTCCTTTTTTTCTTGTCCTATCTGGGAAAATTTGCTCATTCCTTCCTCTTCTAAACTCCTGTAACAACCCGGACCCATCACTATTGAATATATCATTACATAAATTTCAGTTATTTACACACCTGCTTGTCATTTTTTGGAGATTTTAAGCACTATGAATGTTTCAGAATGAAAAAAAACATGTAAGAGCACTTATATTTTTTTCAGATTCTGCTGATATCTTACCTTTGTATATAGTAGTGCATAAGGATTCTAAAGATTATTGTTGATAAAGAGTGTTGAATGGAATGGACTATACTTTCTGGAAACTATATTTTACTAACCCAGAAAGTCACAATCTTAAAGGACAGAAAATAAAATGAAATCATTTTTAGTTTTATCCAATTATGAAATCATTTTTAGTTTTATCCAATTCTAAAACAGGCTAGTTAATGTAGGCATAATTCCTATTTGCTAATTTCTAAAGTACAGTGGATTTATTAAGCACCTTACACAGTATCTGATAGTAATGGGAACATCGGGATAGGTTAATCTTCACCATTCAGCTGATGGAGCATGGTGCAAATGAAGCTAATATGAACATTTGGTTTTCCCCACGATCCAATTAATTTTGCCTGAGCAATTTGACAGAGAGGTAAGATCTCAGGTCTTCTGATTTATATTTGCTAGATATTATGATATAGAGGAAAAAATCAAACACTTCAGTTACTTGTAATATACCCATTTCCCTTACCTATTACAGTGCTATCTCCCATATGGCCTGTAGCCTTGCTAGTTAACATTCATTTCATCAGAACCATTCATCAACACTCACTCACTGGCAGGAAATAAACGTTTCTGTTACAACTGTATTCCTGGGCCTGTTGACTGTTCTTTGAACACCTCCATGGAGTCAGTGTCCCTGAGTCTATGGGTTTCAGAAAGCTATCCATACCATGTGCCTTCTCTTAAATCCTGGTGCATCGTCTTTACCTGACAGTCTCTCAAGGCATCTGACTAACTATATCTTCCTTCTCTTGGTTGGAAAACTGCACCATTGTTCATAATACCTGAGTCCTCTAGGAGCCTCTCTGAAGCACCTTTTTGAGGAAATAGTTCTCACAGGTACAACCTCACACTCCTCTGAACTCACTAAAGAAAACGTTCTGATGGGGCACGTGGGTGGCTCAGTGGGTTAAAGCGTCTGCCATCTGCTTGGGTTGTGATCTCAGGGTCCTGGGATCGAGCCCCATATCAGGCTCCTTAATCTGTGGGGAGCCTGCTTGTCCCTCTCCCTCAGCCTGCTGCTCCCTTTTCTTGTGTTTTCTTTCTGTCAAGTAAATAAATACAATTAAAAAAAAAAAAAAGAAGAAGAAAAAAGAGTGGCCAGCAGTCGGGTTTTCCACAGCCATGTGTAAGACTACAGAGTACTCTGGTAATGGTGATACTGGTGGAACTCTTATACTTCAAAATGATGTTTTCTCTAGGAATTGCAAAACACAATCAATTTCTCTCTCCTGTTTGTGATCAAACTCAGGGCCTTGAAGCAATCTTATATTTATTTTATTTAAATTTGTACTGTGCATTTTACCTCTCAGAAATAAATTCCATGAGTACAGAAATTGTGTTTGTTTTTTAATTTTTTATTGTGATGTTAATCACCATACATTACATCATTAGTTTTTGAAGTAGTGTTCCATGATTCATAGATTGTGCATAACACCCAGTGCTCCATACAGAACATGCCCTCTTTAATACCCATCACCAGGCTAACCCATCCTCCCACCTCCCTCCCTTCTAGAACCCTCAGGTTGTTTTTCAGAGTCCATCATCTCTCATGGTTCATCTCCCCCACCGATTTATCCCCCTTCATTCTTCCCCTCCTGCTATCTTTTTTTTTCTTAACATATATTGCATTATTGGTTTCAGAGGTACAGGTCTGTGATTCAACAGTCTTGCACAATTCACAGCGCTCACCATAGCACATACCCTTCCCAATGTCAATCACCCAGCCACCCCATCCCTCCCACCCACCACCATTCAAGCAACACTCAGTTTGTTTCCTGAGATTAAGAATTCCTCGTATCAGTGATATCATATGATACATGTCTTTCTCTGACTGACTTATTTCACTCAGCATAACACCCTCCAGTTCCATCCACGTCATTGCAAATGGCAAGATATCATTCCTTTTGATGGCTGCATAATATTCCATTGTGTATATCTATATCTATATCTATATCTATATCTATATCTATATCTATACCTATCTATATCTATCTATCTATATCTATCTATCTATCTATCTACCTATCTATCTATCTATCATCTATCTATATACCACCTCTTCTTTATCA
>NW_027397086.1:24964317-24997995 GCF_003265705.2 Callorhinus ursinus | reverse complement strand
GTATATCTATATCTATATCTATATCTATATCTATATCTATATCTATATCTATATATCTATATATCTATCTATCTACCTATCTATCTATCTATCTATCTATCATCTATCTATATACCACCTCTTCTTTATCAATTCATCTGTCGATGGACATCTTGACTCTTTCCACAGTTTGGCTATTCTGGATATTGCTGCTATAAACATCAGGGTGCACATACCCCTTCGGATCCCTACATTTCTATCTTTAGGGTAAATACCCAGTAGTGCAATTGCTGGATCGTATGAACTTCCATACTGTTTTACAGAGTGGTTGCACCAGCTTGCATTCCCACCAACAGTGTAGGAGGGTTCCCCTTTCTCCGCATCTACACCAACATCTGTCATTTCCTGACTTGTTAATTTTAACCATTCTGACTGGTGTGAGGTGGTATCTCACTGAGGTTTTGATTTGGATTTCCCTGATGCCGAGCGATGTTGAACACTTTTTCATGTGTCTGTTGGCCATTTGGATGTCTTCTTTGGAAAAATGTCTGTTCATGTCTTCTACCCATTTCTTGATTGGATCATTTGTTCTTTGGGTGTTGAGTTTGATAAGTTCTTTATAGATTCTGGATACTAGCCCTTTATCTGATATGTCATTTGCAAATATCTTCTCCCATTCTGTCGGTTGTCTTTTGGTTTTGTGGACTGTTTCTTTGGCTGTGCGAAAGCTTTTTATCTTGATGAATAGTTCATTTTTGCCCTTGTTTCCCTTCCCTTTGGTGATGTTTCTAGGAAGAAGTTGCTGCGGTTGAGGACGAAGACGTGGCTGCCTGTAATCTCCTTTAGGATTTTGATGGACTCCTGTCTCACATTGAGGTCTTTAAACATTTGGGGTCTATTTTTGTGTGTGGTGTAAGGAAATGGTCCAGTTTCATTCTTCTGCATGTGGCTGTCCAATTTTCCCAACACCATTGGTTGAAGAGACTGTCTTTTTTCCATTGGACATTCTTGCCTGCTTTGTCAAAGATGAGTTGACCATAGAGTTGAGGGTCCATTTCTGGGCTCTCGATTCTGTTCCATTGATCTATGTGT
Organism: Callorhinus ursinus; assembly: GCF_003265705.2. NCBI lineage: Eukaryota > Metazoa > Chordata > Mammalia > Carnivora > Otariidae > Callorhinus > Callorhinus ursinus. Next base: position 24,996,924 of record NW_027397086.1, on the reverse strand, counting down.
CTGTTTTTGTGCCAATACCATACTGTCTTGATGATGAAAGCTTTGTAATAGAGCTGGAAGTCCGAAATTGTGATGCCGCCAGCTTTGCTTTTCTTTTTCAACATTCCTCTGGCTATTCAGGGTCTTTTCTGGTTCCATACAAATTTTAGGATTATTTGTTCCATTTCTTTGAAAAAAGTGGATGATATTTTGATGGGGATTGCATTGAATGTGTAGATTCCTCTAGGTAGCATTGACATCACAATATTTGTTCTTCCAGTCCATGAGCATGGAACGTTACTCCATTTTTTGTGTCTTCCTCAATTTCTTTCATGAGCATTTTATAGTTTTCTGAGTGCAGATCCTTTGCCTCTTTGGTTAGATTTATTCCTAGGTATCTTATGGTTTTGGGTGCAATTGTAAATGGGATGGACTCCTTGATTTGTCTTTCTTCTGTCTTGTTGTTGGTGGATAGGAATGCCACCGATTTCTGTGCATTGATTTTATACCCTGCTACTTTACTGAATTCCTGTATGAGTTCTAGTAGTTTTGGGGTGGACTCTTCTGGGTTTTCCAAATACAGTATCATATCATCTGCAAAGAGTGAGAGTTTGACTTCCTCTTTGCCAATTTGGATGCCTTTGATTTCTTTTTGTTGTCTGATTGCTGTAGCTAGGACTTCTAATACTATGTTGAATAGCAGTGGTGATAGTGGACATCCCTTCCGCATTCCAGACTTTAGGGGGAAAGCTCTCAGTTTTTCCCCATTGAGAATGATATTTGCTGTGGGTTTTTCATAGATGGCTTTTATGATATTGAGGTATGTACCCTCTATCCCTATACTCTGAAGAGTTTTGATCAAGAAAGGATGCTGTACTTTGTTAAATGCTTTCTGCATCTATTGAGAGGATCATATGATTCTTGTTCTTTCTTTTGTTAATGTATTGTATCACGTTAATTGATTTGCGGATGTTGAACCAGCCTTGTAGCCCAGGGATAAATCCCACTTGGTCGTGGTGAATAATCCTTTGAATGTACTATTGGATCCTATTGGCTAGTATTTTGGTGAGAATTTTTGCATCCATGTTCAAGGATATTGGTCAGTAATTCTCCTTTTTGATGGGGTCTTTGTGTGGTTTGGGGATCAAGGTAATGGTGGCCTCATAAAACGAGTTTGGACGTTTTCCTTCCATTTCTATTTTTGGGAACACTTTCAGAAGAAGAGGTATTAATTCTTCTTTAAATGTTTGGTGGAATTCCCCTGGGAAGCCATCTGTCCCTGGGCTCTTGTTTCTTGGGAGATTTTTGATGCGTGCTTCAGTTTCCTTAGTGGTTATAGGTCTGTTCAGGTTTTCTATTTCTTCCTGGTTCAGTTTTGGTATTTGATACGTCTCTAGGAATGCATCCATTTCTTCCAGGTTATCTAAGTTACTGGCATAGAGTTGCTCATAATATGTTCTTATAATTGTTTGTATTTCTTTGGTGTTGGTTGTGATCTCTCCTCTTTCATTCATGATTTTGTTGATTTGGGTCATTTCTCTTTTCTTCTTGATAAGTCTGGCCAGGGGTTTATCAATCTTATTAATTGTTTCAAAAAACTAGCTCCTAGTTTCATTGATCTGTTCTACTGTTCTTTTGGTTTCTGTTTCATTGATTTTTGCTCTGATCTTTATTGTTTCTCTTCTCCTGCTGGGTTTAGGCTTTATTTGCTGTATTTGCTGTTCTTTCTCTAGCTCCTTTAGGTGTAGGGTTAGGTTGTGTATTTGAGACCTTTCTTGTTTCTTGAGAAAGGCTTGTATTGCTATATACTTTCTTCTTAGGACTGCCTTTGCTGTATCCCAAAGATTTTGAACAGTTGTGTTTTCATTTTTATTGGTTTCCATGAATTTTTTAAATTCTTCTTTAATTTCCTGGTTGACCCATTCATTCTTCAGTAGGGTGCTCTTTAGCCTCCATGTATTTGAGTTCTTTCTGACTTTCCTCTTGTGATTGAGTTCTAGTTTCAAAGCATTGTGGTCTGAAAATATGCAGGGAATAATCCCAGTCTTTTGGTACCGGTTGAAACCTGATTTGTGACCTAGGATGTGATCAATTCTGGAGAATGTTCCATGGGCACTGGAGAAGAATGGTGTATTCCGTTGCTTTGGGATGGAATGTTCTGAATATGTCTGTGAAGTCCATTTGGTCCAGTGTTTCATTTAAAGTCTTTATTTCCTTGTTGATCTTTTGCTTAGATGATCTGTCCATTTCAGTGAGGGGTGTGTTAGAGTCCCCCACTATTACTTTATTGTTGTCAATGTGTTTCTTTGCTTTTGTTATTAGTTGCCTTATATAATTGGCTACTCCCATGTTAGGGACACAGATATTTACAATTGTTAGGTCTTCTTGTTGGATAGACCCTTTAAAGAGGATATAGTGTCCTTCCTCATCTTTTATTACAGTCTTTGTTTTAAAATCTAATTTGTCTGATATAAGGATTGCCACCCGAGCTTTCCTTTGGTGTCCATTAGCATGGTAAATGGCTTTCCACCCCCTCACTTTCAATCTGGGGGTGTCTTTGGGTCTCAAATGAGTCTCCTGCAGACAGCATATCAATGGGTCTTGTTTTTTAATCCAATCTGATAGCCTGTGTCTTTTGATTGGGGCATTTAGCCCCTTTACATTCAGGGTAACTATTGAAAGATATGAATTTAGTCCCACTGTTTTGCCTGTAAGGTGACTGTCACTGTGTATTGTCTGTGTTCCTTTCTGGTCTATGTTGCTTTTAGGCTCTCTCATTGCTTAGAGGACCCCTTTCAATATTTCTTGGAGGGCTGGTTTCGTGTTTGCTAATTCCTTTAGTTTTTGTTTGTCACGGAAGCTTTTTATCTCTCCTTCTATTTTCAATGACAGCCTAGCTGGATATAGTATTCTTGGCTGCATATTTTTCTCATTTGGTGCTCTGAAGATATCATGCCAGTCCCTTCTGGCCTGCCAGGTCTCTGTGGATAGGTCTGTTGCCAATCTAATGTTTCTACCATTGGAGGTTACATATCTCTTCCCCCAAGGTGCTTTCAAGATATTCTCTTTGTCTCTGAGACTCATAAGTTTCACTATTAGATGTCGGGGTGTTGACCTATTTTTATTGATTTTGAGAGGGGTTCTCTGTGCCTCCTGGATTTTGATGCCTGTTTCCTTCCCCACATTAGGGAAGGTCTCTGCTATAATTTGCTCCAATATACCTTCTGCCCCTCTCTCTCTTTCTTCTTCTTCTGGGATCCCAATTATTCTAATATTGTTTCATCTTATGATATCACTTATCTCTCAAATTCTGCCCTCGGGATCCAGTAGTTGTTTATCTCTCTTTTTCTCAGCTTCTTTATTTTCCATCATTTTGTCATCTATGACACTGATTCTCTCTTCTGCCTCATTTATCCTAGCAGTTAGCACCCCCATTTTTAATTGCACCTCATTAATAGCCTTTTTGATTTCAACTTGGTTAGATTTTAGTTCTTTTATTTCTCCAGAAAGAGTTTCTCTAATATTTTCCATGCTTTTTTCAAGCCCAGCTAGTATCTTTAAAATCATCATTCTGAACTCTAGGTCCAATACCGTACTGTCCATTTTGAGTAGGTCCCTGGCAGTCAGTACTACCTCTTGTTCTTTTTGTTGAGGTGATTTTTTCCATCTTGTCATTTTGTCCAGAGGAGAATAGATGAATGAGAGAACAAAATGCTAACAGGGTAACAACGTCCCCAGGAATTATATCTAAACAAATCAGAAAAGACCTGAAACTGGGGGAAAAGAAAAGGAAAGAAAGAAAAAAGAGAAAAAAAAAAAGGAAAAAGATTAAAACAAACCAAAACAGAACAAAAAAAAAAAAACAGAATATGATCAAATATGATCAGGCTGGTGCATAGATCAGTGCCACACACTAGATTTTGGGTGTATTTTGGTCTGTTAGAAGAAAGTACCTCCCAAAATTTTAAAGAAAGAGAAACATATATGTATGAAAATAAGGGTTGATACGTTGAAGAGATGGAATATGACTGTAAGGATGAAAATTATTAAAAAAATTTTATAAAAGGAATTGATAAGAAATTGTTTGAAAAAGAAAGAAGAGGATTTAAAAAAAAAAGAAAAAAAAAGGGAGAGAATGTGATCAGGCAGGAGACTAGAACAAAGCCATACACTAGAGATTTAGGGTATATTTTGATCGGTTAGAAGTAACTGTAAATCAAAATTTTAAAGAGAGAACAACTTATATATATATGCCAAAAATAAGGGTAACTACTATGAAGGGATAGAATATGACTCTAAAAATGAAAAATAAAAATGTTTTTTTTAAAAAAGGGATTGATAAGATGTTGGTTGAAAAAGGGAAAAAGAAAAATTTAAAAAAAAAGACAGTTAAAAGAAAATTAACTTTGAAAGACTAAAGAAGCATGGTAAAAAAGACATGGATTCTATGTGCAGTATTCCCCTAGCGCTGGCGTTCTCCCGTTCTCATTGATCAGTAGACTGGGTCTTGGCTGGCTGTTCTTGCTGATCTTCTGGTGGAGAGGCCTGTTGCCGTGGTTCCCAAATGTCTTTGCTGGAGGCGGAATTGCCCTCCCTTGTCGGTCCGGGCTAAGCAAGCTGCTCGGGTTTCCTCTTGGGAGCTTTTGTTCCCTGCAAGCTTTCCTTACAGCTTTGGAGGATGAGAGTGAAAATGGCGGCCTCCCAATCTCTGCCCCAGAGGAGCCGAGAACTCGGGGCCCCATTCGTCAGTGCGCCCCCAGAGAAAAGCAGTCACTTCCGTGTCCCCGGTCTCCGGCCGCACTTGGTGCTCACCCGGCCTGTGACCGAGCGTTTCTATCTCTGGCACCCGACCCCGTGTGGAGTCTCCAGACCCAGCAGATCCCTGCGGTGCGCTCCCACGCTGCCCCTTCCGGGGGAGGAAGGGGAGTCTCCCCGGATCTGTCGCTTGTTGGGTCCCTGCTGTAGGAGCAGTGGCCCGACTGTCACCGATCACAGTTTATGGCAACCCCGAGCTAAGAGCCCGCACCTCAGCTCCATCTCTGCAGCCGGCTTCCCCGCTCCGATACCTGGGAGCTCTGCCGCACTCAGGCTCGCCCGGTCTTTCTGTGACCCTGAGGGTCCTGAGACCACACTGTCCCGCGAGGGTTCCACCCCCCACTTAGCCACTGGAGCGACATCCCTCAGCGGAGCCGACTTCTAACAGTTCCGATTTTGTGCTCCGCGGCTCTATCACTTGCCAGAAGCGGCCGACGGAGGCCCCCTCCCCCGCCATCTATTCTCCCAAATATCGCCTCAGATTCACTTCTCCGCACGTCCTACCTTCCAGTAAGTGGTCGCTTTTCTGTTCAGGGAGTTGTTGCTACTCTCTTCTTCGGGCTCCTGTTGAGTTCATAGGTGTTCAGAATGGTTTGATCCCTATCCAGCTGAATTCCTGAGACCAGAGGAAATTCAGGTCTCCTACTCCTCTGCCATTTTGCTCCGTCCTCCTGTTTTTTCATGTTCTGTGCCTAGTTCCTGAATAAGACTTAAAAATTAGATACTCAACTGTATCTTCTGGGTGAATGAATGAAAGAATCTTGTAATGCATATGCAGAAAATAATCACAGCTGATATCTAGTGAGCACTTAGTTTATGTGCATCTCTGTTCTCCATGCTTTATGTAGACACACTATTTAATCCTCAGAACACTAGAAGTAATTACTTCTATCATCCCTACAGTGAAGATAAGAACACTGAGTCACAGAGAGTCTTCCTAGATTGAAAAAGGTCATATAGCCAGTTAGCTGCACAGCCAGGATATGAAACCATATCAACTAACTGCAGAACCTGTGTTCTTACCAACTAATCTAGAACAATAACAAGTCCTAAAAAATGCAAAGCATGCAAACATGCAAAAATATTTCATGTGTCTATAAAAATTCATGTCCATACTCAAGATTAGTGTGAACAGATAAAAAGTGAAAATCATATTTTGAAGGACAATATTATAATAAACAGGAGAAAAGCAATTATGTTGTATCTAAGATTAAATGCAGTTGCTAAACAAGCAAAAACAAAGAAACTGTAACAACAAACGTGCTCCAAGCTTGACATTCAAAGTATATGGAAACATACAATTACTTTAGAGGTGAAAAATACTGTTTTTATGGGAGAGAGTCTTATGTGACATTAAATTCTACATGTGGAAATATATAAAACACTGGAATTATGCAATGGACAATATTTTCATAAGAAGTATAAAAGCAGAATTAAAGTACACATTAATGACAGTCAACGAAAAATCAACTCTACAGAGTATTGACTTAGTTATGCAAAGTACAGTCTTGATAACTGCATAATTCAAGATGAAATTTCTATGCAAATGAAGAATAATATGAAATAAGATGATAAAATAAGGAAAATCAGGGCACCTGGGTGGCTCAGTTGTTAAGCGTCTGTCTTTGGGTCAGGTCATAATCCTAGAGTCCTGGGATGGAGCCCCGTATTGGGCTCCCTGCTCAGCTGGGAGCCTGCTTCTCCCTCTCCCACTCCCCCTGCTTGTGTTCCCTCTCTTGCTGTGTCTCTCTCTGTCAAATAAATAAACGAAATCTTTAAAAAATAAATAAATAAATAAATAAGGAAAACCATGATATGAGTAACTTGGTATTATTGGAGTAAAAAGAAAAAAACAAGACAGAGGGAACAACCAAAATATACATGAAAAAAATTTCTTTTACAAAAGAACCATCAATACAAATGTAAGGAACTGTCACATACCAGGATAAATCAATTTTAAACAAAGGATCATATATAAGTAAATTCTAGAATCATATTTGAACTACAAAGTAAAGCAGTGGGACTGAACACGTTACCTATAAAAGTACACAGATCAGATTTACTTCTGTGTTCTCTACAGCATCACTAAATAGGAGACATATATCTCCAATTTTGAAGGGAAAAACTGAATCAAGAATATTAAATGAAGCCAAGCTACATTTCATTTGTGAAACCAATAGAACAAGTTAAGGAAGTTAAGGAAGTATTAAAAATATATATAGTCTTTATATCATTTTTTTAAAAAAGCAAATGCAGATATGAATAAGAAAAGAAATAAAAATGTAAGCTCAAGAATGGAGAATTCATGGACTAAAAGGACTTGTGGCAAACACTGAAATCTAGAAAAGTGTAGTGTGTGTGTGTGTGTGTGTATGTGTGTACACACACATATTTACTTTTTTTAAGATTTATTTGAGAGAGAGAGAGAGCATGAGCAGGGGAAGGGGCAGAGGGAGAGGGAGAAGGAGAGAGAGAATCTTAAGCAGGCTCCACACTAGCACAGAGCCTGACATGGAACTGGATCTCAGGACCCTAAAATCATGACCTGAGCCAAAATCAAGAGTTGGCTTCTTTACAGACCGAGCCACTCACACACCCCACACATGTATTTAATATACATGGGTACACACACATGTATATGCATGCACACATACACAAATAATTATTCTCAATATGGTCATTAAACTTAAGGTAAATGCCAAAATTAATTTTGAATGAAAGATATATAAAATAAATCTTTAAATGAATACAAAATTCATATTTTATCAAAAGAACATTGAAGTATGTGTGATCAGGAGGGGGAAAATGATGTAGGAAAAACAAAAGTCAATATGGACTAGTTCTCTTAAAGAGTTATGATAGAAAAGATGTCATCTAACTCTTGAAACTGACATTTAGAGAAACATAAAGAATACATGATGGTATCTGGTGCAGAGGAAAAAAAAGATCAATGAAACAAGATAGAAAATACAAAAACTACTTGAGAGTATAATAAACTTAGCTTATGATGAAGGTGACATTTTATATCAGATTGGAGAAAATGATGGATGTTTTAATGAATGCTTTCGGGACAAATGGCTAGCCATTTGGAGAGAAAAATAACATTAGATTCACACTGCACATCATACATAATAGTAAGTTCCAGATAAATTAAAGCTTTAAATGTAAAAACTGAAACTATTTCTGGAAGGAAATGTTATTGAAAAGGAATCTAATCTTCGTATAGCACAGCATGTCTAAGCATGGCACCAGAGAGGAAAAAAAAATAAAAACCAAGATAAATAGACCAATACTAGGGAAATTTTAAAATATTTTATTGCCCAAAAATGCACCACTGATAAACTGTAAGCACAAACTATAAACATATTTGCAACATATATGACAAAGGACTAAAGTCTCAACATTTTAAAGTTCTTAGAATTTAATAACAAACCCAAATTGAGCAATGGACAAAAACCTGAGAAAATTGTTACAAAAGAAGGAATACAAAAGTCCAATAAACCCAGAGAAAAGAAATTAAAAAAAAAATAAAATGACTTTTAATATTGAATTATAAAAAGAGTCATATATAATATGTAGTTAATATGTAATAATATTTTAGGATTTTTTTTCTCTTTAGATTATAACCCCCTCCAATTCTCTCTAAAGTTTCATACTATCTGTTACCCCAGAGAAACTTGTAATCATGGGGCCATTATGGAAAATAAGGAAACCTGAAATCATTTCTCCTCATCCACTGATCAATCAAAGTGTATGGAATTTGACCCAACTCCAAGTAAAGTAAGTTAGCAGAGTGAGGTTCAATGTAGTCATTAGTCGTTAGTCATCATACCTTTTTTTTCTTCAAATAAAACAGAGGACAAGTTTCTAAATGGGAGTGAACTTTTTCCTTGTATTTGAGAGTCATCCAGGCCTCAGACACATACCTACAGAATAAAAATGTAAGAAGTGAGAGTAAAGACAGAAGGAACTCAACTCACATGGATCCTTCCATCATTGCACTCTCCAATATGGTAGCCAGTAGCCACATGTGGTTCCTTAAACTTAAGTTTACATTACTGAAAATTAAATGAAATTAAAAATTCGGTTTCTCTGTGGTGACAGCACATTTCAAATGCTCAGTGGTCACATGTGTCTACCTTGCTAAACAATGCAGATAGAGAAACTTCCCATCACTGCAGAAAGTTGTACTGAATGGAACCACACCATATTAAACATTTTCTAGTCTCGGGTCTCAGTAGAATTAACTACACTCACACAAGGCTGCACTGGACCTTGAGCAAATCTCTGCCACTTACTGAACCTACTTGTTTACATGTCTGTCTTCCTCACTAGATTTCAAGCTCCCCAAGGGTAAAGGAACATCTGATTTGTCTTTATGAACCACAGAAGCCACTTCCTGAAAGATGTTTAATAAATATTTGTTGATATTATAGGAATATGTTGATATGATATAGGGAAATGTTTGGAGGAAGATCAAATATCAAATATCCTTTAAGAGAGAATAAATAAGTCCTGTGCTGCTTCATCATCCTCTTAATCTTTTATTTTTTTACCAATCCAGAGTGTTGATTTTGAAGCACCTTTGCAGTGAGAAAATAATCTCTTTAGAAATATGTAAATGAACTCTAAGAACATACCTTTCCTTCTCCTCAATCCCACATTCAATTTAAAGCAGGAAAAGGGCATTTCCTTTGCCTTAGTATTTCTAATTTCTGTGATGATGGAAGCCCCAATCTTTGTGTTCCATGCAAAATAAGGGTAAAAAAGGCACTAGGTGCATGATTACATACCAATTATTCTTTATGATCTATATAATCAAATACCATCTGGCAGTTTGTAAAAAACTTTGCAACAGTAGCAAAATTTGAATGCCAGAGCCAGATAAACTCTTACCCATCCAGCAGTGCAATCAGGCTTTTCCACAGACCCTGTGCAACACCAGGTGATTTGAAAAAGGAAGCATATCCCACTGACTCACTGACCCACTAGCAAATCGTTTTCACCTGTGAGTTAAAGTCTGCCCTTGTGAGGACCAAATCACTGAAAGGCAGGGGGACCAGTTTCAGCTCAAGAAAGCAAAGGAACTGATAAATTGAGGTGAGTTAAATACAAATGCCAACTGAATTTGTTGTGATAACTATCTGCTTATCTTAATTACAGCAACTCTCAGATTTTGCAAAGAAATACTCTAATGGCAAAACAGTATGAAAATATACTCCCAGAGAATCTGAGGACAGATCCCAGCTGATCTTGTCTCATGTTTTTAAAAAAATCATGCGAAATTTCCCTCAACTTCACATTAACTATGTGCTGTTTGATTATCAAAGTAATTCTTTAAATTATTTACCAACAGGGAAAAATGACTTACTTGTCTCCGTTAATGTAACAAGAACAAGGCATACAGTCTTTTTGGTTTTAGGAAATTGTGCTGAATTGAAAAGAGCTGACACTGCATCAGATTTAACATAAGGACAATTTATCTGTTCTGTTTTGGCATCATTATATATTTTGTGTACTCAGAGACATGCCAATACATGGATATAAATAGCAGCATTTTAAATACTGCTTTATAAGCCATAGCTGAAAAATTACTAAAGAAAGAGGCTCAACATGCTGCTATAAAAATGTACTATATTAAAATGCTCTTAACTTATCATTAGTGGAAATACTGGTGTTTGTGTTAACTTCTTTTGAGGTCAAATTGCTAGTGTGATATGATGAGCTGAAAGGATCTCTGATCCAGTGTTATCTGGTTTGGTTTTTTTATAATAAAATCTGATAATATACATTTGATAATATATCTATTTGATATACATATACATATATGTGTAGCATGTGCATACAACAAAACATTGATTACCTACAAAAGAACACAAATCAGGTTTACAGGGTTTTCTCTACTGTATCACTAACTGAAAGAAGTGAATGGAAAAATGTATACTATTTTGAGAGGAAAAAAATCTGAGCCAAGAATAAAGGTGATTAATGATGACCCCTTTATATTTCTACTAATGCCATAAATTTTAACCCTGGCTAATGGATTGAATTCCATTAATAGTCACTAAGAATAAATCTCTCCTTCCAATTCTAAAATTTCATTTTCAGCTTGTAGAACACTATCTCTACACACAATAGGTCTTAATAAATGCTTTAAATGTATGAATAATAGAAGTCTTGATATATGCAAAAAATATGTATGGTTTATGCTTTATATTATTTACTGTGTTTCATTTCAAATAATATTTAGTAAACAAGCCAACATTGGGAACAATGATATACCAACTCCACCTTGAATTTTTACCTTCAGCTGTAATGCATTTTGTTTGTCCTTGACAGACAGTAACAATTCAATCTTGTGTTCAAGACTTTGAGTTAGGCCTGTCAAGGATAGGGGGTCATCCATGCACACACTGCATATCTTATTTATCCTAAAGTGATATTGTGCATCACCCTCCCCCAATGCCTACTTTTTTTTTTTATTTGTTTGTTTAACATCAAGCTCTTTGGAAATTAACATTGTCAGTACAGGGACCTGGACAAACAAATGGTCAGAATGTTAAGTACATGCTTTTATCTAGTGAATGGTAAAGAATCATCTTAACAAGAGCCACTCAACAAGTTGTTCAAGTTATTCTTTTGAGCTTAAGTAAAAAAAAAAAAAAAAAAAAATTGAAGGGGATTTTTTTTCCTTCCCTTACCTGCCTCCCTTTTGAGTCCAGACATACTTTCCTCTGTACACTTGAGGGATTTCCCAAGTGCCCCTTCTCCTCCACATTATACACATTTCATTCCATAAAGCAAATCCGGAAAAGACCTTGAAGGAAACTGTTAAAAAAAATTTATTTGTGTGTGTGTTTTCTTAGACTACTTTGCAGACAGACTTCTCTTTTTGAACATTTATAAAAGTTCCATTGATTTTCATTTAATTTTATATGACTCCTTTTTTACCTGTTGTTATAAGAATCATGATCTTTGCATTACTATTCAGGGATTCCTAAAAAAGAGACACTTAAGGTCACTAACATTGTATCTCCATTAAAAAACATCTCTCTCTCTATCTTCTTACACATATACACACACCTTAATGTTGCAGGATTTCTCTGCCTTTAGTGCCCATGGTTCCTGGTCATGCTGCTTCAAAGAATGAAGAAGTAGACCAGATGAAGAATGGTGGGCAGCAAAGTTTATTGAGCAATAGTACAAAACTTCTGGAGAGGGAGGGTACCAGAAAGGGTTGCCCTTGGAGTTTCAAAGTTTTGGTGGTTTTGTGAGCTCTTTTGTGGAACCATCTTAAGCAATCAGGGTGTGCTGAGTCATGCCAATCAGGGCTTTGGTCACATATCTGTCTATCTATTAGGTTAATGTCAACATACTGATGGTGTTTTTCGCTGACGTCTGGGAGCTTATGTCTTAACTGACCCTTGCCATGATAGGGACAAATGCCTTGTGGTTAATTGTCTTATTTTAGGATGTTTTGAGAAGTGATTTCTGCAAAAGCTACAAAACAGAATGCTAGTGTGGTCCTGTCTAAGCTGCAAAACAGCATGTTAATGCTGTTTTATCTTAGCTGTCCTGACTCCATATTTTCTTGTTGGCGACCCTAGCTCTGACTAGCCAAGTGTCCAACTAACTTCTAACATTAAGTATTTACTCCCTATAGCATGCCTATTGACTACTTCTGCTGCTAATGACCAACTTACTATTTTTTTGCTGAGTTAAATACTTCCATCTTCATCACAATCTAGGTAATTATAGAGAAGTTCTGGGGGAAAAAGACCCTGCCGACTATAATTCTAGATGATTTAAGGTTGTTCTGCTTTTATTATGTGGTATGTTTTCAATGGGTAACAGCTCATGCTCCAAAATTCCTTTTTGTAACTTCTGTTATGCTTTAATTAGGTACAATTTCTTATTTTTGAAGTGAATAAAGTGGATTTTATTTAATATCTCCCTTCTGAGTGGATCCCTACTAATAGAGAAACAAATTTACCAAAGATATTTGATGTGTGAAATTTTAATGACACTTCTAGTTGACCCAAGACCCAGTGGAGAGTAAAAGGCAGGGTCCTTTGCTTATGTAGTGAATCTCATTACTTTAAGTATATGTGGAAAGTGGACAGACTTAAGGATCCCTGGGGAATACAGGATCTGCCATAACTACTTAGGCAAAGAATAGCTATTTTTTTCAGTGGGTTTCAGTGGCTAAAACAATAATAGATGGCACTATAGGACATGTTCTATTCCATCAGTTTGCTCCAGAAAAGTGGCCAGAGAGTACTTTCTTTGGTGGGCCTAAGGATATTTCTTTGGTGAGTAAGGATATTGATCTGATAACGAGAACAAAGATCTTCAGCCAAACTGCAAATCCACACTAACTCACTAATTCATTTGATGCAGATAGGCTGGGTCTGAGAACCCAGGGGAGCATTCCACAGGACCAGCCAAGAGGGTCCTTGGCTTCACACAGGGTAGAAATTAAAGACAAGCCAGAGAAAGTGAAGACAGAGTTTATTAAATAGAGTGAGTGACAGAGAATAGCAGACAGAGTGTCTGGGAGACTCAGAATGGAAAGAATGAGTCTTGTTGTTCTTTGGGGTTAGAGATTTATATTAGAAAGGGGTCTAGGGTATGTGTTCCTTCAGGAATCCAGGGTAGGATCTGACCAAAGGCAAGTGTCGGGTGAACGTTGGCTGTTATTCCATAAATTACCAAAGGCAGGGGGTATTGATGCCAGCATCAGCCGAGGTATGTTCCAAGCTAGGGACCTGGAACAAGTTTGGGATCTGGCTCTTCTTAGACATTATTAGGTATTTGGGGCCTAGGACAAAAACTCAGAATGATTCACTTTCCTTCTTCCCCCTTGAAATTGGAACATAGCTTCTTTGGCTGATTCAGAGGCAAAAATATAGACCGTGAGCAAGTGGGGCCTAACAGAAAAACAGCAGAGACAGAGACTTTCTAAAATGGACCCCTCAGCTTCCCTCCCTTACATTCACACCATACCACTAAAAGGCCAGTCAAGATTTTATAACTCTAACATAGTGTCTGTGCTTAAATTCAAATTCCACACTGTAACTCCTTTGGTTTTCTATTGCTGCCGAACAACACACGTCGACATTTAGTGGTTCCCAACAACTGTGTTATCTGCTCATGATTAGACAATCAGAGCTCCATGGGCCATTTCTTCTGTAGTTCTAGCCAGTAATTATTCATATGGATACACTCACCTAATGGGTCAGCTAGGGCCCAGACTCGGCTAGACCCTGGGGCAACTGGGTTTTCCTTCTCTCCATGTACTCTCAGAGCTTTACTTGCATCAACTTGTCTTTCTAGCCAGGTAGAAGGATTTCACACCAGAAGGGCCAAGGATCCCAAAGGTATAAAAGTAGAAGCTGCCAGGAATTTTTTTTTTTAATTTTTATTGTTAAACTGCCAGGTATTTTTAAGTTTAGGCCTGTTATTTGCACAGTCTCACCTCTGTGACATCCTTTTGGTTAAAGCAGATCATATGCCCAGCCTAAATTCAAGTCAAGTTGATGACTCAGGGGTTGAATACTAGGAAGTGTGGCTTCTTAAAAGTCAATTACCAGACTACCATAGAAACAAAATCCCCTCAGGTATAACCCAAAGGTAAAGCTTCATGACAATAAAGTAATAGTTATTGAATAGTTAGTCCAGGCCCCCCAGATAACCTATTTTTCTGGGAGGCTCCTACCAATGAAAATCTTAGTTTAATGTCTAACTGTGAAAGTATTAAACTTTAAAAGTTAAAATAAGAATTGCCACTAAAAATCACCAAAAAATAGTTTGTGTAATGGAAAACTCTTAAGCAGAAAGTGATTGTGTGTTTAATTTAATTTAATTTAAGCAGTTGCAGCAGGTTGTTGAACTAATTTCTGGGAACCAATTTTTTTTGTGTGTATAAGTGAAATTAGAAACAACAACAACACTAGCTCCTAAGTAGACAAACTCATTTTTTTAAAAACCAACTGTGCTGTTGCCACAAGGGAGTAGGAACAATTATAATTGCAAATCTAGTGAGCTAGCTGGTGACATTATCATGTTTTTACTAAGGTACAACACTGCATTTACATCAACATAACTGTACCAACAATAACATGAGTTATCAGATAATAAAATGAGCAAATTCTCCAATTACTACACATGAGTGATTTTTTTTCCTACATTTGAGGTATCCATATCCTTTCATTAAGACTGGACTATGTCATCATAATTTTGCTTAAATCAGAAAAATATTTGCAAAATTTCCCCAAAGTTGTTTGAAGCAGTTGACCCCCGAGAAATTATAATAGTCTAACCTAATGATTTCACACGCCTTATAGCTCAACAACAATTAGGGTAGTTTACCTCAGCTTGAGACTTAAATTAATTTAGGGGCTTTTCCTCCCAGACTCAGAAGAATATTACATTTTTCCTTCCTTAATTCATATCTTACTCAAAATAATTACATCTGCTTTTCCCAGACCTAGCGGTTTTCTATTTAAATAGCTTTTACAGATTATTTTGAGTAAAATATGAATTAAGACCTTAATTAAAGCTATTTTACCCCTTCAACTCAAAGATAATTAAAATAAAATATATATCTAAAAATCTAACTTACCCTATTAAGGAGTAGATAAGGAACATTTCTTCTCTTATAAGGATTCCAGGTTTAAATTTCAGAGCCAAATTTCTTATTTAACTTTGATAGAGTCCTTTGATTCAAGTATGCAAAAACCGACCTCTAATATATACAAGCAACATTTCATGGACTGTGCAAGATGGAAAAGCAAGCCAAGTGTAATTTCGCTCCTAGCCCCCCTGGAATTTACAAATCTAGGAAGTCCTAGAAAAGGCTTTTTTTCTAGTATACAGTTTGTGAATTCAAGTTGTTTTTGTATAGGGAGCCTTATGTAATGTGAATATCAAAGTAGTTGACACCAAGTGCATATTTCCTCAATTTTAGCAAGGCTCACTCCCTTTCTTTTTCAGGTTTCTGCTTAAATAACACCTTCTTAAAGAAAACCTCTTTGGTTATTCATTAGCTGCCCCTGGTGCTAATCTTTTTACTCTTTTGATAGTCATTAGTGTTTGTATTCGTTTCCTAGGGCTGCCAGAACAAAGTACCATTAACTGCGTAGCTTAAAATAACAGACATTTATTGTCTCTCACTTTCAAAGGCTAGAAGTATGAAATCAAGGTATTGGATTACTGAGGGCTCTGAGAGAGAACCTATTCCATGCCTCTGTCTTAGCCTCTGTGTACAGCTGACAATGCTTGGCATTCCTTGGCTTTTGGGTGCATCACTCCAATATCTGCCCCATCCTCACATGGCATTCTCCCTGTGTGTCTCTGTGCCCAAATCACACTCTTTTTATAAGGACACCAGTCATATTGGATTAGGGGCCACACTAACAGTCTGATCTTAACTTGATTATACCTTCAAAGACTCTATTTCCAAATAAGGTCACATTTACAAGTACCAGGGATTAGGGTTTCAAAATGTCTTTTTTGGGTACATAATTCAACTCATCATAGGGCTATTCACCAAAAGTTTCCTGTTCTCCCCCTCATCCATCCTTTGAAGCATTACACTTTTTGGCAGTTTGTGTTGGCATGTGAGGGGTGAGACATAAGAACTTCTGGCCAATATGTTATGGAATTGATATCTTTACTCCCAGGACAAAGGATTTAATTGCCTTTTAAAGACCTTTCTAGAACTCTCTTTTCCCTTGGATTTGGACTTACCAATGTTTGAAGTGGTGACTTCATAGTCATTCTGGATTCTGACTACAGAGAGCAGAACTCCCCTGGTTACACATAAGGGACATGTAGGATGAACAAGAAATAGTTATTTGGATTTTGAGCAACTATGATTTTAGAGGTAGTTTGTTAGTACTGTTATTCTGACTGATACACCTGGTTGATTTTTTTCTTAGACTCTATATAAACATTTATATTATGCACATCTTTTATTATCTTTATTGTCTAATTCCCCCAGCAGAATATAATCTCAGCATGACAGATAATTTGTCTCATTCTCTATTTCATCCTAATGCTTGGAAGAGAGGTCACAGTAATAAGTAATCAACTAAAATTTGGTGAATAGATGAAAGAATGAGTAGATGTATAGTAATGAATTATATTCTTCCTTTTTTTTGTCTTTAGCATTATATTCTTTTGGTTTTATTTTAATTATTAGTTATTTTGTATTAACCATTAAATTTTAACTTCCTAAAAGTCACAAACTGGGATTCATCTTGGATAAAGCATGGATTTAGGTGAAAATGAGTGTTAGAATTGAATCATGGTTTTTACTACTTAAAAGCTAAATATCTTTGGGAAAGTTATTGATTCATGATAAACTATGTTTCTCATCAGTAAGATGAGACTCAGAGAATTGCCCATTAAGAATTGAGTAAGATAATCCAAGAATTTAATAAACTTTGTTCTTCTTTCTTCTTTAGGCTCCATTGTGTTTCTCTTCCCCTCAAAATGCCTAGAATAATGGACAGCATATAAAAATACGTAAGAAAACATTTTTAGTTGTAATTATCAATAATTAGAAATAATACTATTTTAAAATGTTTAATTTTTGTTACAGTTTAAAATAAATTATTATTATAATTTCAAATATTATATTTTCCCATCACATAATTTCTTCATTACAAACAATATAAGTAAAAATGAATTATTTTGTAATTACACTGTAATCGAAAGGCCTATCCCACAGACACACATCATGCTCATTTTATCCCTTTATACTTAGGATTTCAGGAGTGAATTCCTAAGTAGTCTGTGGCATGTTCAGTTGCCACAAAAGAGACAGCACACCAAGGGCAAATGAGTGATTTCCTGAGCCATATTTTTAAAATTCTCTTTGTGTGTTAATGAATCTTTTAGCAATAAAAGATTATATGGTGTAAGGAAGCAAAGATAGTTGATCTTTAAAAATTAGAATTATACATTTTCCAACAGGATCAATATCCTTATATATTTAACACATGGAAAAAGAGGTGGCTAGGAGTTCAAAATCTGAATCTTAAACCAGCAAGCTACTACCATTTCACATTCCAAAGGGCAATGGGCATCAAGAAGAATCCGGGGAAATGAACAAATATTCTTTCTACTACTTTATTTATTACTATTGCCTCAAAACCCTTATTTAGCCTCTCAACCATAGTAAAGTCGGCCAGATTATATTACGTTTTTAAACCTTAAATGTCTAGACTGGAAGTTCAACTAACAGCCTTCTTACATCTTTTCCCTAGACTCATTCTTTTTTTTTTTAATTTTTTTATTGTTATGTTAATCACCATATATTACATCATTAGTTTTTGATGTAGTGTTCCATGATTCATTGTTTGTGCATAACACCCAGTGCTCCACGCAGAACGCGCCCTCCTCAATACCCATCACCAGGCTAACCCATCCCCCCACCCCCCTCCCCTCTAGAACCCTCAGTTTGTTTTTCAGAGTCCATCATCTCTCATGGTTCGTCTCCCCCTCTGACTTACTCCCCTTTTCTTCCTCTCCTTAGACTCATTCTTACCCCTAGAGTTCTTACCTTTCAGGCGGTAAGAAATACCACACAAACAATTCAAGGAAAATACTGCCAAGAGAGACTTGGTAACCCTAAAATCTAGAGTAAAATTGGCCTAAGTATACATTCTTAGTATAAATATAGTGTATTTGTTTTCCATTGTTGCCAAAGCAAATTACTACATGCTTAGTGACTTAAAACAAATTTGTTATCTCACAGTTCTGAAAGTCGGAAATCAGTAAGCTTTGTTCTGGGTTTCTCAGGTCCAAAACTAACATGTCACCAGGTTGCCTGGGCTCTTATCAGGCTGCCCTGGGAACAATCTGCTTCCAAGCACATTCTGGTTGTTGGCAGATTCAGTTTATGGTTACAAGGCTGAGGCCCCCGTCCTGTTGCTGGCTTTCAGGCGGAAGCCTCTCTCAGCTCTTTGAAGTCACCTGCATTCCTCACTGTGTTGTCCCCTCCATTCTCACACACACCAAATCCTTCCCATAATTTTAATCCCTCTGACTTCTCCTTATGTTACATCACATCTGACTCCATCCTGGGATAGTTCTCTGCTTTAAAGGGCTCCTGTAATTAGATTGAGCCCTGCTAGAATAATCTATGATCACCTCCTTATCTTAAGGTCTGTAATTAAAGGTCTCTTAATTATATCTGCAAAGTCCCTTTTGCCATGTGATGTAACATAGTCAAAGGTTCTGGGAATTATGGCATGGACATCTTTGGAGAGGGCATTATTCAGCCTGTAACACACAATTTAAAAATAATCCAAAGTGAGCATGAAATTTTTGTCACCATATCTTATTCTGTTTTAGAACCCTGGCTCAAATATTACTTTGGCTTTAATATCTGCCTTCCTTATCTTTAGAAATGGAACTGGGGCTAGGCCTTGAGATCACTTTACTTTATAAGTTTGTTAAGATGTCAAGATCCTATAGACTTTAGCAAACATAACCTTTAGAAGAACAATGACAGAATTTGTAAATAAAATAATAGGTCTTCCATTAATACAGAATGCTTTTGAATGATGAATTGGTGATGGATAGTTCTATAAGATCATGTGCATATAGAAGCCAAATAAACTTTCATTTTCTTTCATCATGTTACTATGCATTGGGAAATAGAGACTTCTCTATAAATTGATTATTAGATGATTTCACCTTTTTTCTTATATAGTATTTAAAAAGTAGTATTCTGTCAAAAGTTTTCAATTCATCTATCCTTTTAGTTATTTCATTTGTTCAATATTTTTACATTTACTCTGGTTAAGCCCTAGGTAGTGAATAAATAAGACAGACATGTACTTTAGCCTCAAGAAGTATATAGTGTAGCTCAGGATATAGACACTTAACAGATATTTTCATGCATGATGAATGTGTCATTGGAGAAGTGCTGGATATTATGGGAGTAAATAATAGTAGTACCTAATTTAATCATAGCATTCAGCAAATGTTTCCCAGGATTTGTATCTCCAAACTTCAAAAAAAGTGATGAGTGACGGTTAAGGAAGTCATTATCTACACTTTACATGTGGAAAAACAGAGGCACAGAGACTTTAAGTTACAGTATGCAAAATCCTATACTGGAACCTGAAAACAAAATACAACTCAAAGTTTCTAATGCTATGTCATGCTGTGGATAAACTATTTTTGCAAATATATTCAGTAGTTCAGAGAAATAAAATGTAAAACCTAATTTAAGGTGATTTATGCAGGCATAAAATATTGAAACTATGTATTAGGGCCAAGAGAGCAGAGAAACTACCTCAGTGAAGTTATCAAGCAGGTACATTTTAATTATAAAAATAATTTACTATCAGAATAGAAAAAAGAAGATTGTTATAAATTTTAGTATGAAGAAAACAGTGCTAACCCTGAAAGTTATCTGTGGCCAACTATTCTAATCATTACAGTTTTTATCCAAATTTCTCTTCATTCTAATAGAGTTTCTTCCACATCAACTCCTCCATTTTCCACAATAAGATTGTTATTCTTTGTTATTATAAATGCAGAGTTTAATTTTTCTATTAGTTTTAATCTCCTTGCCTAAGCTCAAGCTACTGAACCATTTTAGTTTTTTGTTTCCCTTTGATATTAATAGATTATTATACATACAATTGGCCTTTATTTCAGACTATTTTTCCATTATTTCTGTTTATTAAGTGAGAAAATATATCTAAAGCACTTAACACAGTCCCTGATCCTATTTTGGTATTTATGTTTGTCATTATTGTTTTTATTTTTAATGTCATTTCAAAAAAGTTCTGTCTTCTTGCCTTCTTTGGGAAATACTAAATGATTTATTGAGTTTTTCTTCTGGTTCCTATATTAGCTTTCAGAAGTATGTTTTTTAGGTACCTGGTGATTCACTGGCTATCACTCTCTACTGGGATGTTGACTGTCATTTAAAAGACAGGTTTATTTGTATCATCTTCATCTCAATTTCTACTTTCTAATGAACACTAATTTTATTCTGTTCTTCTATATATATTATATTTTTAAAGGTTTGTTTTATTTATTTATTTGTTTGTTTGTTTGTTTGTTTATTTTAGAGAGAGAGGGTGGGCATGCACACCAGTAAGGAGAGGAGCAAAGGGAGAGGGAGAGAGAGAAGCCTCAAGCAGCCTTGGTGCTGAGTGCGGAGCCCAATGCAGGGCTCTCTCCCAGGAGACTGAGATCATGACCTGAGCTGAAACCAAGAGTTGGTTGCTTAACTGACTGAGCCACCAGGCGCCCCTCTGTTCTATATTTATATGACAGCCTCTTTTCTTTTCACTGATTATTGCTTTTTTGATAATTGATCCAATACAAAAGTGAAAAATTACATTCCTAAAAGGCATTCCCAACGTAGGACTATATTTTAGGGAGCTCACTTCCCAGGTAACATTGCCAGTTTCCCTTACCCATCACATATCTTTACTTCCTGATGTTTGTTTGGGGTTATTTCCCAAAAGACAGAAAATGATAGAAGTAAAGGTAGGACTGTCATTACTTTGAACAATACTCATGAAATAGAGGGGTGGCTGCCATTGCTTGAAAAACGTACACCTTAAATGTCTGATGTAAGGGAAAAGCACTGAGAGGAAATGAGTCTTTAAGTTTATTTTCCCTCAATCAAGATGGCTTTGTCTTATGAGAACAAGTACATCACTAGACAACTAATTATTTATCTAAATCTTGCTCTTTGAGCTTAAAATATCCTGGAAATTCTTCCCAGATTCTGGCAAAGTATCTCTTCTTGAGTTTCTGAACTGTTTTGTGAATTATTCTAACTTTTTATATTTGTTCAGTGTCTTACAGGATTTTTCCTCATGAAATTTAGCAAGAAAACACACACACACACACACACACACACACACACACACACACACACACACACACCAGGGGCCACTAATACAATGTCACATGATTTGGTTGTACGTTCTGTGTTTCAAAGTACATTTTGAGCATACACTCAAGCTACTAAATTATTAAACAACTTAATTATGAAAATAATCTACTAGAAATCTGAAAAAGGCTATTTGTAGGCAAAATAGTGTGGCTTTTTGTCCAAACTTCCTTTTCAGACACGAGGAAGTTTGAGGTTTGTCCCTCAGATGCTGGAATGGGACAGGAATGGCTCACATTGCACTGCAGAGATTTAAAGCCCAGGTTGTTCTAAAAGACAGCTGATAGGGCCAAAGCCAGATGGAATAAATCAAGATATGCCATTAAGCTAAGGCTTAGATATAGAGGAGACAGTAAGAGGCTAAATCCAGGCATTTGGTATAAAGGAAGAAACTGAGTATACAGATCACGCACTAAGAAGGTCCAGAAAGCATAGTAAGAGAGAAGGCATGGAGACCCTGATGCAGTGCCCTTTGAATTATGAAAGCACGTGTGCAGATATGGCTGCTAGAGAATGTCAAACCAGCTCAGAAGGGACCAAACCTTTGAAGCTACCCTTTAGTTACATAGAATCAGTGTGTCTAATCTGTACACTTTAGGTAATTTGGCATCCAATGATAGTTTGGAATACTCCCAGTACTTCAGCTGGGATGATGATCATAATATAGAACAAGATCTAGAACACTATAGGTATCGGGGCACCTGGCTGGCTCAGTTGGTGAAGCATGCAACTCTTGATCTTGGGGTTGTAAGTTCGAGCCCCACACTGGGTGTAGAGATTACTTAAAAATAAAATCTTAAAAAAAAAAACACAAACAGTATACGTACCCAATTTTTAAAATGTTACCTGTTTTTACCCTTACTAACTTCTCTAAGTCTCTGGTCAGGTTGAATCTAATCCAACATTTCTCATATGCCTCTTTGTTTATAATCTCTTATGGTTGAGACTTATTATTTCTATACTAATAAACAAATAAATGCATTTTTTAAGAGATCTATTTATTTATTTTTAGAAAGAGACAGACAGAGAGCACGAGTGGAGGGAGAAGGAGAGAGAGAATCCCCAAGCAGACTCCCAGCTGAACACAGAGCTCGAGGCGGCATTTGATCCCAGAGCCCTTAGATCATGATCTGAGCTAAAATCAAAGTCAGATGCTTAACCTGAGCCACCCAGATGCCCTATAAAATGCATTTTAATATTTATTTAAGATATTAAATATTCTGGGGCACCTGAGTGGCTCAGTCAGTTGGGCATCTGCCTTTGGCTGGCGTCATGATCCCAGGGTCCTGGGATCGAACCCCACATTGGGCTCTCTGCTCAGCGGGGTAGATGCTTCTCCCCCTCCCTTTGCCTACTTGTGATCTCTCTCTCTCTCTCTCTCTCTCTCTCTCTCTGTCAAATAAATAAATAAAATCTTTAAAACAAAATTTTAAAAAAAGATGTTAAATATACTTCTATCCAGGAATTTCAGACTTTAGAATGGAATAGACTATGACTCCCCTAAAGGTCAGGAGTCTGCCATCCATACTTTTGTATCCTGAAAAGCAACCACTACTTATATACATTATCTACCTATCAATCTTTTTTCTTGAATCACTAAAATTAATTAAGCAATTATTTGTGAAGTATATAAAACTTAGAAAGTGTTTATATTAATATAATCTCTTTGAATCCTCACTATGGCAATTATTACTATCTCCATTCTGTGAGTAAGAAAACTGAACCCTAAGATCACATTTTTGCTACCATTAATTGCGAATATTTATCAACAAATACAAACGTGGAGGAAATTAATCACTATTTAACCATCATCCTTATTCCACATTTGTAAATACATAGTCTCATCTGCTTCAATGTCCTTTTGTTTCTTAAGTCATCATTAAAACATGTTATTTCATAACTTCTACATAGTTTAGCATGGATTTCCAGAAAATATGGCCATTTTCTTACAGAACCAATGTGTTTTTGTCACAACTAGCAAATTAAAGATAATTCCCTGATATCATCATATACCCAGCCCTTACTAAAATTTCCATGATTTTTTTTTTTTTAAAGATTATTTATTTATTTATTTATTTGACACAGAGAGAGGGAACACAAGCAGGGGCAATGGGAGAGGGAGAAGCAGGCCTCCCGTGGAACAGGAAGCCCAATGTGGGACTCGATCCCAGGACCCTGAGATCATGACCTGAGCCGAAGGCAGTCGCTTAACCAACTGAGCCACCCAGGCGCCCTCCATGATTATCTTTTTATAGTTGGTTTTTGAATCAGCTCATCTGGCAAGTTTTCTTTTCACTCTAATGCAGAGACCTTCAAATCAATCAATTTATCAGAAAAAAAATTAATAATATGCCTATTTAGAGAAAATACTGAATGATTTGACATTTCACCTCTAATGTGTAGCACTTTGGTAGTGTAAAAGTGACACAGTTCTTCTCTTCCAATGCTCTTGTACCACCAATTTTGTAGCTATGTGATTTCATTGCCATCCATACCAGAAGAATAGCACAGACCTCCTACTGCTTCCCAAAATGTCCCTGGAGACAATGAAAAAAAAAAAAAAAGGAAAATACTCCAAAATCAGCATATTTAGAGGTAGATTTGAAGACAGGCATACTTAGTCCAAGTCTCCACATGACCTACAATTAGCTTTGGTGACTTTGGGCAAGTTTATTACCTCTCTAAGCCTCAGGATTTTGTTCTTTTGTATTTTTTTTGTTTTCAGTTTTTACAGAAAACAATAGTACCAAACTCACACAGTTTTTGTGAGAATTGTGTGGTAAATATCTGTAGAGTGATGAATAGATCTCCTGGCAGAGTTTCTCTACTCAATAAGGTATAGCTCTTATTATTATAGTATTAGAAAAAAAATTATAGTATTAGTATTTCATATTCCATATTATAGTTTATCATATAAAATTTTAAAAATATATATATCTAAAACCATACAAAGACATCATAAGAAAACTGCAGACCAACATCTCTTATGAATGTGAATGCCAAAATCCTCAAGAATTCTAGCAAGCCAAATCCATCAGATACATATAGAGAATTACACACCATGACCAGGTGGGATTTATCTCAGCCTCAGCAGTGCAATGCTGGTTTAACATCTGAAAATCAATTCATGTAGTACATTCTATCAGTATAATAGAAAACAAGTATCACATGATCACTTTAAAAGATGCAGAAAAAGCAGTTGGCAAAATTTGACACCTTTTATTATAAAAACACTCAACAAACAAGGAATAGAGGGGAACTTCCTCAACCTGATAAAGGATGTCAATGAAAAACCCATAGCTAACATCTTAATGGTAAAGGAGTGATGCTTTCCCCCTAATTTTTTGGTCAATCATTTTAATTTACATTTTTCTGATAATAGTAAGGCTGGACATCATTTTGTATTTGTTTTACTCATTTAAATTACCTCTGCTAAATTGAATATCTCTTGAAATTCTTAATGGATTTGAATTTCTAAAATAAAATGTAGAGTGTGATACATATGTGTGTATGTGGGCACATACACATCTATGTGCATCTTGTATATTATAAGAGAAATTAAGGAAGGAAATATACCAAACTGTTCTACATAATTACTTCTGAAGAGAGTGGTAGGATTTGAGCACAGTAAGGTGTTAGGAGAGATATGTGGTTTTTTTCATTTTTAAAATAAATATTGATATATTTTTTAGAAGATTTATTTATTTATTTTAGAGAGCTTGAGAGACAGAGAGTGTATGATTTGGGGGAGAAGAGGGAAAGTTAGATAGAGAATCTCAAACAGACTCCCCACTGAGCGCAGAGCCCAAAGCAGGGCTCAATCCCAGGACTCTGAGATCATGAATTGAGCTGAAATCAAGAGTTAGATGCTAAACCGACTGAGCTACCCAGGTGCCCCTAAAATAAATATTGATATTAAAATATTAAAAAGAATGAATTTCGCCAGGATATTTCTAAAATATTTTAGATATAATTGGCTATTATTCCATTTGCATTTTTTAATAATTTTTTATTGTTATGTTAATCACCATACATTATATCATTAGTTTTTGATGTAGTTTTCCATAATTCATTGTTTGTGCATAACACCCAGTGCT
Source organism: Callorhinus ursinus (assembly GCF_003265705.2). Lineage (NCBI taxonomy): Eukaryota > Metazoa > Chordata > Mammalia > Carnivora > Otariidae > Callorhinus > Callorhinus ursinus. Next base: position 24,971,097 of record NW_027397086.1, on the reverse strand, counting down.
GCACGCAGAATGTGCCCTCTTTAATACCCATCACCAGGCTAACACATCCCCCCATGCCCCGCCCCACTAGAACCCTCAGTTTGTTTTTCAGAGTCCATCCTCTCTCATGGTTCATCTCCCCCTCTGGCTTACTCCCCTTCATTCTTCCCCTCCTGCTATCTTCTTTTTTTTTCTTAAGATATGTTGCATTATTTGTTTCAGAAGTACAGATCCGTGATTCATCAGTCTTGTAAAATTCACAGCACTCACCATAGCACATACCCTCCCCAAGGTCTATCACCCAGCCATCCAATCCCTCCCACCCCCCACCACTCCAGCAACCCTCAGTTTGTTTCCTGAGATTAAGAATTCCTCATATCAGTGAGGTCATACAATACATGTCTTTCTCTGATTGACTTATTTCACTCAGCATAACACCCTCCAGTTCCATCCACGTCGTTGCAAATGGCAAGATCTCATTCCTTTGGATGGCTGCATAATATTCCATTGTGTATATATACCACTTCTTCTTTATCCATTCATCTGTTGATGGACATCTTGGCTCTTTCCACAGTTTCACTATTGTGGACATTGCTGCTATAAACATTGGGGTGCACGTACCCCTTCGGATCCCAACATTTGTATCTTTCTGCTAAATACCCAGTAGTGCAATTGCTGGATCGTAAGGTAGCTCTGTTTTCAACGGTTTGAGGAAACTCCATACTGTTTTCCAGAGGGGTTGCACCAGCTTGCATTCCCACCAACAGTGTAGGAGGGTTCCCCTTTCTCCACATCCCAGCCAACATCTGTCGTTTCCTGACTTGTGAATTTTAGCCATTCTGATGGGTGTGAGGAGGTACCTCATTGAGGTTTTGATTTGGATTTCCCTGATGCCGAGCAATGTTGAGCACTTTTTCATGTGTCTGTTGGCCATTTGGATGTCTTCTGCCCATTTCTTGATTGGATTATTTGTTCTTTGGGTGTTGAGTTTGATAAGTTCTTTATACATTTTGGATACTAGCCCTTTATCTGATATGTCATTTGCAAATATTTTCTCCCATTCTCTCGGTTGTCTTGTGGTTTTGTGGACTGTTTCTTTTGCTGTGCAAAAGCTTTTTATCTTGATGAAATCCCAATAATTCATTTTTGCCCTGGCTTCCCTTGCCTTTGGCGATGTTTCTAGGAAGAAGTTGCTGTGGCTGAGGTGGAAGAGGTTGCTGCCTGTGTTCTCCTTCAGGATTTTGATTGACTCCTGTGTCACGTTTAGGTCTTTCAACCATTTGGAGTCTATTTTTGTGTGTGGTGTAAGGAAATGGTCCAGTTTCATTCTTCTGCATGTGGCTGTCCAATTTTCCCAACACCATTGTTGAAGAGACTGTCTTTTTTCCATTGGACATTCTTTCCTGCTTTGTCAAAGATGAGTTGACCATAGAGTTGAGGGTCCATTTCTGGGCTCTCGATTCTGTTCCATTGATCTATGTGTCTGTTTTTGTGCCAGTACCATATGTCTTGATGATGACAGCTTTGTAATAGAGCTGGAAGTCCAAAATTGTGATGCCGCCAGGTTTGCTTTTCCTTGTCAATATTCCTCTGGCTATTCGGGGTCTCTTCTGGTTCCATACAAATTTTAGGATTATTTGTTCCATTTCTTTGAAAAAGGTGGATGGTATTTTGATGGGGATTGCATTGAATGTCTAGATTGCTCTAGGGAGCACTGACATCTTCACAATGTTTGTTCTTCCAATCCATGAGCATGGAACGCTTTTCCATTTCTTTATGTCTTCTTCAATTTCTTTCATGAGTATTTTATAGTTTTCTGAGTACAGATCCTTTGCCTCTTTGGTTAAATTTATTCCTAGATACCTTATGGTTTTGGGTGCAATTGTAAATGGGATGGACTCCTTGATTTGTCTCTCTTCTGTCTTGTTGTTGGTGTATAGGAATGCCACTGATTTCTGTGCATTGATTTTATATCCTGCTACTTGACTGAATTCCTGTATGAGTTGTAGCAGTTTTGAGGTGGAGTCTTTTGGGTTTTCCACATACAGTATCATATCATCTGCAAGGAGTGAGAGTTTGACTTCCTCTTTATCGATTTGGATGCATTTGATTTCTTTTTGTTGTCTGATTGCTGTGGCTAGGACTTCTAATACTATGTTGAATAGCAGTGGTGAGAGTGGACATCCCTGCCACGTTCCTGACCTTAGGGGAAAAGCTCTCAGCTTTTCCCCATTGAGAATGATATTCGCTGTAGGTTTTTCATAGATGGCTTTTATGATTATTGAGGTATGTACCCTCTATCCCTATACTCTGAAGAGTTTTGATCAAGAAAGGATGCTGTACTTTGTCAAATGCTTTTTCTGCGTCTATTGAGAGGATCATATGATTCTTGTTCTTTCTTTTGTTAATGTATTGTATCACGTTGATTGATTTGCGGATGTTGAACCAGCCTTGCAGCCCAGGGATAACTCCCACTTGGTCGTGCTGAATAATCCTTTTAATGTACTGTTGGATCCTATTGGCTAGTAATTTGGTGAGAATTTTTGCATCCATGTTCATCAAGGATATTGGTCTGTAATTCTCCTTTTTGATGGGGTCTTTGTCTGGCTTGGGGATCAAGGTAATGCTGGCCTCATAAAATGAGTTTGGAAGTTTCCCTTCCATTTCTATTTTTTGGAACAGTTTCAGGAGAATAGGTATTAATTCTTCTTGAAATGTCTGATAGAATTCCCCTGGGAAGCCATCTGGCCCTGGGCTTTTGTTTGTTGGGAGATTTTTGATGCATGCTTCAATTTCCTTAGGGGTTATAGGTCTGTTCAGGTTTTCTATTTCTTCCTGGTTCAATTTTGGTAGTTGATACATCTCTAGGAATGCACCCATTTCTTCCAGGTTATCTAATTTGCTGGCATAGAGTTGCTCATAATATGTTCTTATAATTGTTTGTATTTCTTTGGTGTTGGTTGTGATCTCTCCTCTTTCATTCATGATTTTGTTGATTTGAGTCATTTCTCTTTTCTTTTTGATAAGTCTGGCCAGGGGTTTATCAATCTTGTTAATTCTTTCAAAGAACCAGCTCCTAGTTTCGTGGATCTGTTCTACTGTTCTTTTGGTTTCTAGTTCATTGATATCTGCTCTGATCTTTATTATTTCTCTTCTCCTGCTGGGTTTAGGCTTTATTTGCTGTTCTTCCTCCAGCTCCTTTAGGTGTAGGATTAGGTTGTGTATTTGAGACCTTTCTTGTTTCTTGAGAAAGGCTTGTATTGCTTTATAGTTTCCTCTCAGGACTGCCTTTGCTGTATCCCAAAGATTTTGAACAGTTGTGTTTTCATTTTCATTGGTTTCCATGAATTTTTTAAATTCTTCTTTAATTTCCTGGTTGACCCATTCATTCTTTAGTAGGAAGCTCTTTAGCCTCCATGTATTTGAGTTCTTTCTGACTTTCCTCTTGTGATTGAGTTCTAGTTTCAAAGCATTGTGGTCTGAAAATATGCAGGGAATAATCCCAATCTTTTGGTACCGGTTGAGACCTGATTTGTGACCTAGGATGTGATCAATTCTGGAGAATGTTCCCCATGGGCACTAGAGAAGAATGTGTATTCTGTTGCTTTGGGATGGAATGTTCTGAATATGTCTGTGAAGTCCATTTGGTCCAGTGTGTCATTTAAAGTCTTTATTTCCTTGTTGATCTTTTGCTTAGATGATCTGTCCATTTCAGTCAGGGGGGTGTTAAAGTCCCCCACTATTATTGTATTGTTGTCAATGTGTTTCTTTGCTTTTGTTATTAATTGCCTTATATAATTGGCCACTCCCACGTTAGGGGCATAGATATTTACAATTGTTAGATCTTCTTGTTGGATAGACCCTTTAAGTAGGATATAGAGTCCTTCTTCATCTCTTACTACAGTCTTTATTTTAAAATCCAATTTGATATAAGGATGGCCACCCCAGCTTTCTTTTGGTGTCCATTAGCATGGTAAATGGTTTTCCACCCCCTCACTTTCAATCTGGGGGTGTCTTTGGTTCTCAAATGAGTCTCTTGCAGACAACATATTGATGGGTCTTTTTTTTAATCCAATCTGATAGCCTGTGTCTTTTGATTGGGGCATTGAGCCCATTTACATTCAGGGTAACGATTGAAAGGTATGAATTTAGTGCCATTGTATTGCCTGTAAGGTAACTGTTACTGTATATTGTCTATGCTCCTTTCTGATCTATGCTGATTTTAGGCTCTCTTTTTGCTTAGAGGACCTCTTTCAATATTTCTTGTAGGGCTGGTTTTGTGTTTGCAAATTCCTTTAGTTTTTGTTTGTCATGGAAGCTTTTTATCTCTCCTTCTATTTTCAATGATAGCCTAGCTGGATATAGTATTCTTGGCTGCATATTTTTCTCGTTTAGTGCTCTGAAGATATCATGCCAGTCCTTTCTGGCCTGCCAGGTCTCTGTGGATAGGGCCCTTGCCAATCTAATGTTTCTACCATTGGAGGTTACATATCTCTTTTCCCGAGTTGCTTTCAGGATTTTCTCTTTGTCTCTGAGACTTCTAAGTTTTACTATTAGATGTCGGGGTGTTGACCTATTTTTATTGATTTTGAGGGGGGGTTCTCTGTGCCTCCTGGATTTTGATGCCTGTTTCCTTCCCCACATTAGGGAAGGTCTCTGCTATAATTTGCTCCAATATACCTTCTGCCCCTCTCTCTCTTTCTTCTTCTTCTGGGATCCCAATTATTCTAATGTTGTTTCGTCTTATCGTATCGCTTATCTCTCAAATTCTGCCATTGTGATCCTGTAGTTGTTTCTCTCTCTTTTTCTCAGCCTCTTTATTTTCCATCATTTGGTCTTCTATATTGCTGCTTCTTTCTTCTGCCTCATTTATCCTAGCAGTTAGTGCCCCCATATTTGATTGCACCTCATTAATAGCCTTTTTTATTTCGACTTGGTTAGATTTTAGTTCCTTTATTTCTCCAGAAAGGGTTTCTCTAATAACTTCCACGCTTTTTTCAAGCCCAGCTAGTATCTTTAAAGTCATGATTCTGAACTCTAGGTCCGACATCGTACTAATGTCCGTATTGAGTAGGTCCCTGGCTGACGGTACTACCTCTTGTTCTTTTTGCTGAGGTGATGTTTTTCGTCTTGTCATTTTGTCCAGAGGAGAACAGATGAATGACAGAACAGAATGCTAACAGGTTTACAACGTCTCCAGCAAATATACTCTATACAAATCAGAAAAGACCTGAAACCAGGGGACAAGAAAGGGAAAGAAAGAAGAGAAAAAAAATAAAAGGAAAAAGAAAAAGATAAAAACAAACAAAAACATTACAAAACAAAAGAAAAACAGAATATGATCAAATATGATCAGGCCAGTGCATAGATCAGTGCCACACACTAGCTTTTCGGCATATTTCGGTCTGTTAGAAGAAAGTGCCTGCTAAAATTTTAAAGGAAGAAAGACTTATATATGTACAAAATAAGGGTTGATACAATGACATGATGGCAGATGACTGTAAAGATGAAAATTATAAAAGATTTTATAGAAGGAATTGACAAGATAAGAAGTTGTTTTTTAAAAAGAAAGAAGAAGATTTAAAAAGAAAAAGAAAAAAGAATAAAAAGAAAAAAAAATGGAGAGAATGTGATCAGGCAGGAGACTAGAACAAAGCCATACACTAGTGATTTAGGGTATATTTTGATCTGTTAGAAGAAATTGTATCTCAAAGTTTTAAAGAGAGAACAACTTATATATATATATATCAAAAATAAGGGTAACTACTATGAAGGGATAAAAATATGACTCTAAAAATGAAAAAAAATTTTTTTAAAAAGGGATTGATAAGATGTTGTTTGAAAAAGGGAAAAAGAAAAATTCAAAAAAAAACAGTTAAAAAAATTAACTTTGAAAAACTAATGAATTATGGTAAAAAAGCCATGAATTCTATGTGCAGTATTCCCCTAGCACTGGAGTTCTCCCGTTCTCCTTGATTGGTAAACTTGGTCTTGGCTTGTTGGCTGTTCCTGCTGATCTTCTGGGGGAGGGGCTTGTTGCCGTGGTTCCCAAATGTCTTTGCCGGAGGCAGAATTGCCCCGCCCTTGTGAGTCCGGGCTAAGCAAGCTGCTCGGGTTTGATCTCAGGAGCTTTTGTTCCCTGCAAGCTCTGGTACAGCTTTGGAGGACCAGGGTGAAAATGGTGGCCTCCCAATCTCCACCCGGAGGAGCTGAGAATTCGGGGCCCCGCTCCTCAGTGTGCCCCCAGAGAAAAGCAGTCACTCCCATCTCCCCGGTCTCCGGCCGCACTCCGTGCTCACCCGGCCTGTGACCGAGCGTTTCTATCTCTGGTACCTGACCCCGTATGGAGTCTCCAAACCCAGCAGATCCCTGCGGTGCACTCCTGCGCCGCTCCTCCTGGGGGAGGAAGGGGAGTCTCCCTGGATCTGCCGCTTGTTGGGTCCCTGCTGGAGGAGCAGTAGCCCAACTGGGCTGCGGATCACAGTTTATGGCCACCCTGAGCTGAGAGCCCGCGCCTCGGCTCCGTCTCTGCAGCCGGCTTCCCCGCTCCAATACTGGGAGCTCTGCTGCACTCACGCACCCCCGGTTTTTCTGTGACCCCGAGGGTCCCGAGACCACACTGTCCTGCGAGGGTTCTACCCCCCGCTTAGCCACTGGAGTGATGTCCCTCAGCGGAATCAACTTCCAAAAGTTCCAATTTTGTGCTCCGCAGCTCTACCACTTGCCAGAAGCGTCCAACAATGGCCCCCTCCCCCGCCGTCTATCCTCCCGAATATCGCCTCCGATTCACTTCTCCGCACG
>NW_027397086.1:24962183-24964217 GCF_003265705.2 Callorhinus ursinus | reverse complement strand
CCCCCGCCGTCTATCCTCCCGAATATCGCCTCGGATTCACTTCTCCGCACGTCCTACCTTCCAGTAAGTGGTCGCTTCTCTGTTCAGAGAGTTGTTGCTACTCTCCTCTTCGATCTCCTGTTGAGTTCGTAGGTGTTCAGAATGGTTTGATCCCTATTCAGCTGAATTCCTGAGACCAGACAAAATCCAGGTCTCCTACTCCTCTGCCATCTTGCTCCCTCCATTTGCATTTAAAGGGCTCTTACGTAAAAGATTTACATCTTAGGTTCTGGGAAATTTTATTACTTTACTTAGTTTATTAACCACTTCTCCAACCACCAACCCATGCTTTTTCTTTGTTCTCTCTCTGGTTTTCCTATTAGATGGTAATTGGAACTCCTGGAACTATTTTCTGGTTTCTTAACTTTTTCTTCTTTGTGTCTTTTTTTTTTTATCAAGATTTTATTTATTTGTCAGAGAGAGAGAAAGCACAAGCAGGGGGAGCAGCAGGGCAGAGGGAGAAGTAGGCTCCCCACTGAGCAAGGAGCCCGATGCCGGACTTCATTCTGGGACCCTGGGATCCTGACCTGAGCCAAAGGCAGACACTGAACTGACTGAGCCACTCAGGCATCCCTTCTTTGTGTCTTTATAACTGCCTTTGGAAAGAATACCTTGACTCTATGTTCCCCTAATTCATTTTCAGTATTTCCATTTTACTAGTCATCCAATGTATTAAGGTTCAGTTTCTTTCAGTAAATATGGTTTCAATGTCAAAAAGAGAGCTAATTGCTTATTTTTTCCTTGACAATCTGTTCCTTTCTTATCCATAAATTTCTTTTCTGGTGATATTAATAGTACTTATTTCAAACTTTCCTTCTGTTTACCTTTGGGTTTAGTTCTATTTATTGTTTTTATATTCCTCAAATATTTGGTGATTCTTGATCATCTTTTTATGTTTATAGATGAAAGTAGAGAGGTTCATCAGCCTAGCTGGTTAGAATATATTTTCTCAGCTTGAATGATAATGTCTGTGCCACTGATGATCAGTGCAATTTTTATTACAGTGTCCCTGGCTTTAGTGTTCTCCCAGTATGCTAGAGTCCAACTTTGTTGATTTTCCTTAGGTTATGCAAATGGCTTATTTTCTAGCTACATGAGTTCTCAATCCCGGTCGTGTTGTATATGGTTCTCTCAAGGGCATATTTTTGGATTGTGGTTGTTTCTGACAATCAGCTTCATCTGCTATTTGATTTCAGGGATGGATGCCTCAAAATTGCTGTCTATTGATTGAAGAAAATACTTTCTATACTTATTGTGAATGTGTGCACACACACATACACACATGTTTCTTAAAAATGACAGATAAATATGACAGATGTTCACCCAATCCCATATAAATGACTGTATGTACATATATTTGCAAGTGAGTTAAACACAAGTGTTCAGTCCTCCCATGGACCCAAACTCTGAGTATTCACCATTTTCATAAACATGATTAGTTACAATTGAATAAATATGCTAAAATATAAATTCCCTTTTATAAGTAAAATGTGTTCAAATGATTGCTTTTTCCTTTTATTCAGTGTAAAAGGAAATGTACTTTCCTTCCTTTCTTCCTTACTCTCTTTTTCATTCTTTGTTTTCTTTTCCCACCTTTCCTTCATTCTTCCTTTCCTGTCTATTCATGACCCACCAAAAAAGGAGCAAAGGGAATTCTTTCGCATTTTAAATTTAAATAGGGGGCGCCTGTGTGGCTCAGTTATTTAAGCGTCTGCCTTTGGTTCAGGTCCTCATCCTCAGGTCCTAGGATCAAGTCCCACATGGCAGTGGGCTCTCTGCTCAGTTGTGAGTCTGCCTCTCCCTCTCCTGTTGCCCCTCTCCCCTGCTCATGCTCTGTCTCTCGCTTTCTGTCAAATAAATAAATAAAATCTTTAAAAAATTAATAAATTTAAATAGAAATGATGACTCAAAACTGATTCTTACCCTCTAGGTCAGATTCTATAGCTTTGTTTTGAGTAGAAATTCAGGATTTTGCCTGGTCGCTTTGAGCTTAAT
>NW_027397086.1:24811048-24957183 GCF_003265705.2 Callorhinus ursinus | reverse complement strand
GTTTGATCCCTATTCAGCTGAATTCCTGAGACCAGTGGAAATCCAGGTCTCCTACTCCTCCTACATTTTGCTCCGCCCTCCCTATATGAATTGATAAGATTTTGTCATCCCCTTTAAAAACAGCATCAAGCAATAGCTTCAGCTATATTCAGCTATATATCTATAGTTTCATAATTCAAACTGTTTTAAATCTCTTCTGTGAAATGTTTTCTATCATTAGTAGTGTGTGTAGTGTGTCTTCATTTCAAATGCTTGGCATAAAGTGTAACTACAGGAATTTTACAGCATGTTTCTCTCCTCATTCTCTTCTCCCCAGGTTTACCTTAATAGTAGAGTTTGATCCCATATCAGCTGTAATCAGAATTCAGCTGAACAGATAGCCACTGAAACGCCTCCAATTTGCCCAACAGAGAACTTTGAGAACCAAGAACTTTAAAACTTCCAAAGTCTCAGGAGTTTTTAATTCTTAAAATTAATATTTTCCCTAGCATCCTGAAATGTGTACATCTGCTAGTCTGAATATTTTAATGAGCTAATGTCTACCATATGCCAAATGCAATCTGCACTCACCCCTCTCTGGTGTCTGTAGTATTAACTGCTTTTCAGGCATTACCTTCAGCACTCACAATGATAAACATGCAATTTGCTTATTCAGCTCCCATTTGTCATAGTTGACATGTAAGCATGGAGAGTGACTTTCCTCTCCCTTCAGCTCTGGCAACTGGTAAAGCTTATTAACATGGCTGGAACATTTTTAATCTCCTACAGTTCCTGGTTTTCTCAGCCAATAATATTGCTATGAATACCTGCTGCAATACTTGATATTTCTCCTTAATATTTCTCAAATCCATTCTTTTACCTCTACCTCCACTAGTATCAGCTTGTTTTAGGCAACTGTCAAGAGTCAACTGGTTCACTGAGACAGCCTCCTAATGTCTCTGCTTCTAGTCTCGCAGCCTTCAATCTAACCCCGCCATATTGCTTTGCGATCAGAAGAGTTCATGTAGTGACCTTATTGTTACTCATTGATTCATTCAGAATTCCTTGGCATGGTTTCTATGGCCCTTGTCATTGAAGCGTTTTCTTCTCCAACTTCATCTTTCATTATTCTCTACTTACTCTCTTCAGATTCAAAATGTACGAAACCATAGTTTCCCTCTAAAGCATTCTTTTCTCTGGGCTCTAAACCTTTGTAGATGCTGCCGCTTCTGTCAAGAATGCTTTCCCCAACTTCCCACTTTTGCCAAGAAATCCCATAATCATCAGCTGATGCCTTTTCTATGAAAGTCTAAGAGTACCCTGCATTCACCATACTTTGCTGTGATTATCTGCTTACATTCTTCTATAATTGAAGGTAAACTGTTTGTAGGTCAGGTTAAGCACTATTCACCGTTGTTTCTCAGTCTTTTATACAGTTGTAACTTAAAGAAGGTGCTAACTAAATGTATCTGTAGGATGTTATTTAGAGTTAAGCATATTTCTGGAGTTGTACCATACTTGAAAACCATCTGAATAGGTCCTAAAGATTCTCTACCCAAATCAGTTTCTTTACGTTTTACGAATGGATTTAATTACAAAAATAGTCTTTGTGATCTTGTAAGAACTTATTAGGTCTGATTTAAGTAAGCACATTTATGGGAATAATGCAATGTTTAATAAATGAATAAGTATTATGTGCTTATATAAAAAAATGAACATTTGAAGAACTACTGGAATAATAGTATTGAGTTTACACTATCTTCCAGGGAATGTGCTCAGTACCAGAGCTACAAACATAAATAAAACATGATCTTCATTCTTTAATGACTCCAGACTAGCATGGAGATCTTTACTCACAAAATAGTCCTGATGAGTAAAGTAGTACTGATTGCAATACTGATAGCTATGGTTTAATTAATATTTAATGAGGTCTCACTATGGGCCAAACTCTCCTCTAAGTATCTTTGTTTAGTGTAGTGACTCACTTAATATTCACGGAACCCTTTAAGCTACCTTCTTCTGCTTCTCCCATTTTAATGACAGCTACCACTTTGGAGTGGTTTGAGGAAAGACTGTGAAATGAAAAAAAGTGTCTATTCAACTCTGAATAAGGTTTGTTATGAAGAAGAGCGGAGAAATACCATGTTAAGCAGAAGGAGATGTGGGAATAAGGTGAGAGGCATAATAGATAGTAACATTGGAAATGTTTGGAAGTGGAATGAATAAAATTGAAGTTTTGGAGGCAATATTATTTTTGATGAATAATAACAGTCAGATAATTGGGTAGTGACTGATACATACAAAGAAAGAAATAATTATTTGCTACCAACTGTGGCAAATACTCTTGTACGGGGTTGGTTGCTAGATAATGAGAGTGAAATGGAGATGTTACTGAATTCCAATCTTTATATATTACTTGTCATAAGGCCTTATTTGTCATATAAACAGGTAACTGTTCTGTTCAAAGTACATTTTTAAACACCATATTATCTAAATGTAGGGCTATGTACTTAATAAAATTTTGAAATTTGTCCTTGAAACTAAAATATCGATATGGGTTTATCAATTCACAACACACATTTATATACAAACAGACATTATTTATTTCAAGTACATAAACATCTTTACACAACATCTCCATTTTAGAGTTTTTTATATTTTACTGGACTTTATTAAGTAATTTGTCAATATTGTCAAGCACACACACACATAACAAAACACACACACACAACCATTTGGAGAAGACTCATTTCAAATTTAGGAACTCCTTAAATTTTCTAGCATAATTTAAGAGTTAAAAAAGACCTAGGGGGATTCAGTGACTTCTTTAAATGTCACTTATAGTTTGTGGTAAATTTTAATCTCCTCCAGTTGTTCACACACTAGTGTGTACCTGAATCTTTCCCCCACCATGAGTTCTCTTATTGGAAATGAAAAATATATGTGGATTCATTTATGTATATGTTTTCCCTAGCAGTAAGACTTGTACCTAGAGTAAATGTGTGGAAGTCTGAGTTCAACTAAATGAGTCATTGTTCTGCAGACAGACGCCTGAAATGGGATGCACCTCTGAGTCACTTTCATTTTCACCTTTGTTCTTCTGCCTGTGGCATGCTAGCAATCAGTCACATTCACTCTCCCTCTCATGAAAATATATTGTTGTTGCCCTTCAGCTCTCCCCTCATAGCTTGGAAGCCCCAGGAGACATTTAAACGGCAAAGATCAATCTGGCTTTTAGATTGTTAGAAGATTGCATTAACCCCTGATGTGCATTGGTTTCACAGTGAGAGGTAATAGACCTTTGATCCTAAGGCTTTGAAGCTGGCTTTTTTTTTTTTTTAAGAGCATGTGATCCAGGTCACCCTATCCATTCCCTTAAGAGCCTCTCTCACATAATAATCAATTTAAACCTACTGTGAATCCGCAGATATGCAACCCATTATACTGTAGAAAAGAATCTACTGTGTCATGCTTTTGTAGCCACAGAGTTGCACATCACCAACCCAAAGATAAACCCAATATCACCACTTGGCAGCCAACCATAACTTCTTCATGGAGCTAGGTATGTTGATCATACAGCACTAATCTTTAGGTAAGTTCAGTGGGACAAAAAATTTTAAATGAAAGAATAAAAACGTCAGCTGAACAGAATGAGGTTCCCCTGGCACAAATTTATGTTATTCAAATCACATCTATTTATGTATATCCTCTGGAAAAATAATATCAGGTTTACACAGAAATTATACAATTTAAATAAACAATTCTGCATGGGAAAACTCTTTAAATGACTGCCAAAAAATAGGCTACACTGGAAAATAGGTTTGAAAGATTCAGGAGCGTCCTTTGTCCTTAGAGTACATTTTAAAGTAATAAGGCTCACCATACTCCATTTTAAGCCCCTATAAATATAATAACTCAAAAAATGAATTAATAAAAAGAATTTAACAAGTGAATTAAAAATTTTTTTAAGATTTTATTTTTATTTGAGAGAGAGAGAGATAGCGAGAGAGAGCATGAGCTGGGAGGAGAGGGAGAAGCAGACTCCCCGCTGAGCAGGGAGCCCGATGCAGGGCCCGATCTCAGGACCCTGGGATCAAGACCTGAGCCGTAGGCAGACGTTTAACTGACTGAGCCACCCAGGCACCCCTAAAATATTTTTTTTAGTAGAAAAAGTGCTCTGTGAAAGAGAAAGCCAAAAAGCAATGAGCTCTCTATTCCACAAAAACAAATGTCTCTTTTCTTTTATGCATAGTCACGTGGTGCTTAGGTAGCACACACAATATTAAGCATGAAGTAAATTATCAATTAAGCTGCTGCTGTCAAAAAGGCAGAAAATACCATAAAGCTACATATGATGCTCAGATTCCAAGAAATAATTCTTAATGTTACAGAGAAAGAGAGCTGCAGTATCACTCAGCCATTTCTATGTCCTTGAATTGCAAGCTGACTGAATACGCCAAGCAATTTACAGGGAACTGAGTCCTCTAGAAAGCAGTTTATTTATTATATGGTACCTTAATATTTTGCTTTAGCCATGTCCAAGGACTCTCTTGGTTGCTGATATAATAACCAGGAAACTTAGAAAAGCAACTTAGAGATAAGGCATATATTAAAGACAGAGGTTCTAGAATGAACAAAACCTACTCCACTTAGAGCAGACGGGTGATGTCAGGGAGGAGGGGCTGGAGATAGATATTAAGACCTTTCATGGTTCATCTATATCATAGGTTAATACTGTGTAAAGTTTTGTTTCTTAATGTTTTAAAATTCATCCTCTACAGATACTTCTGTGGTCTCTACAAGGATCCTAAATAAAGAATCCTCTGAAATACTAGATTTCTGGATTCTCTGGATGATTCTTAATGTTAGTGACCCCAAATAGACACAACCACAGAATAGCAGCAACATCCTCAGGGTGCTGGCTTATGAAAGTCACACATGCCCATGGTAGAAATTTAGAAGATATATATAAACAAAATTAAGAAAGTAAAATGATCTGTATTCTCTCCATCTGGAAATGTTGGTGTAAACTCCTCCCATCCTTTCTGCTATGTATATACATTTCTATTAACTTAGAATATTAATAAAGTATACTTATGACTGAATGCACCATTCCATTTATTAAATGCAAATGTTATATATTGATGCTATCAATTCCTCAAAAATGTACAATCTTATATATCAGTTAAATTTTTAAAAGTAGCATGTTAATAAATGATGACCCCCCTAGGCATGTTAGCAAGTAAATGGGTGATGGAAACGGAGAAATTGCTAAGGGGAAAAATTTGATACCTTTAAGATATGCACATATATATGTTTTTCCTCATATATATTTATGAGAACTAAAACCTCTGATGGGGTTCTTTACAATGATTAGAATAATGTTTTTAGAAAGCTCTTTGGGATTAATAAAATTATAATTCACCAATAAATAATTTAGATCTAATATTACAACTTATATAATAAAATTAAATCTATAAATGTCTCAGTGATATAAATAGCAAGAAAATAACAAGAGATAGAAAATATTTGGATAAAATAATAGACTGAAAAATGCTACTTAGTATACATATAACCTGCAACTGGAAAAATAGATGTACAGAGTTCATTAAAACTTTGGGAGACTGTTGTAGATAATTTACTTTGCTGGTTATCAGTCTGTTCAAGTTTTCTATTTCTTCCTATTTCAGTTTTGGTAGTTTATATGCTTCTAGGAATTTATCCATTTCTTCCAGGTTGTCCAATTTGTTGGCATATAGCTTTTCATAATATTCCCTTATAATTGTATCTCTGTGGTGTTGATTGTTATTTCTTCTCACTCATTTGAGATTTTATTTATTTGGGTCCTTTCTCTTCTCTTTTTTGATAAGTCTGGCTAGAGGTTTACCAATTTTATTAATTTTTTCAAAGAACCAGCTCCTAATTTCATTGATCTGTTCTATTTTTTTTTTTTTTTGGTTTCTATATCATTTATTTCTGCTCCCTGGAATTTAAATAAAAACTTTAAAAAAATAAAGTAGAACTTCAGGAAGCATCAAAGTTCCAAAATTCCTGGGAGGGAAGTAGTAACGTGAAATTGCTAGCATGTGCCATAGTCTGCATAAAAATTTGACAGTAAGAGCACCTGGGTGGCTCAGTCATTAAGCATCTGCCTTCTGCTCAGGTCATGATCCCAGGGTCCTGGGATTGAGCCTTGCATTGGGCTCCTTGCTCAGTGGGAAGCCTGCTTCTCCCTCTCCCACTCCCCCTGCTTGTGTTCCCTCTCTCACTGTGTCTCTCTGTCAAATAAATAAGTAAAATCTTAAAAAAACAATTTTCTTTAAAAAAATTGACAGTAAATAAAGGAGAAACACTAATATATCTTGCCGCTACATGAAAGAATACTGAATATTTGTGAAGATAATTAAGACTATGTGTTATTTTCCTGAACAGATCTTCAGCACCTGAGACTGGTGTATTATAATACTCCTCATTGATTGTATATTCATTTGAAAGGGGGAAATTGCTTTAAGGCAGCAAAGATTAAGCTAATTATTTTTGGAGTCAATGCTTCGGTGGACTTCAAGAAAAATTGCATAATTTTCTAGAATCCTAAACATTTTTTCTTTTGTTGGGAAGGGAAATTAATCTCCTATTCCTTGAATTAAATTTTTAAAAAATGAGTACCTTTTCCTAGTTGAGGACATGATTAAAATATGTTTAATTTGGGGCACCTGGGTGGCTCAGTGGGTTGGGTGTCTGCCTTCAGCTCAGATCATAATCTCAGGGTCCTGGGATTGAGCCCCAGGCTCCCTGTTCAGCAGGGAGTCTGCTTCCCCCTCTCCTTCTGTCTTCTCCAGCCCCCCCGCCCATGGTCTCTCTTTCACTCTCTCATTCTCTCTCAATAAATAAGTAAAATATTTTTTAAAAAATTAAAAAATAAAATATATTTAATTTGTTAGGTTGGACAGGATTTAATAGAAAAAAATGTATCAAAATTTTTTCTAAATCTGTACAATGTTCTTATTCACTTATTGCCATTCTATACTTATGTTTGAGACTTTATTTCCTTCAAGCAAGATTTTATTCCTTTAATTCATGGATCAATATTCAGTCAAAGCATTCAAGAGCTACCAAAGAAGGATATTAGTTTAATTATATAGCAGATTTCATTAATTAATGAAGAATCTTCAATTTGCATCAAAAGAATAGTTTTTGCCTTAACAAAAATTAAGTGATTGGTTAATAAATTAATCAGTGCAGTCAAACATTAGAAACTATGGAATGAGGCCACATATAGTGTTTAAGCTTTCCCTTCACTGGCAATAGATTAAAACATTGAAACATCCACATAACTTTGAGGTTGTGCATGAAATCAATTCAAATCCCCTTCCCACTAGACACTTGCTCTCAGGAATCATCAGAAAAATACTTCAAAGCATGGCTGACATCCCTGAGTGATGATGTGGTGTAAAAGAAAGTTATGGGAATAAATATGAGGCTGACTCCAAAACACTTGAGTTGAGCAATTCCTTATTCCAGGCTTCACACCTCCCTGATGAAGCAATGGAAATCAATCATTTCCTCAGCATGAAGCTTGACCTTCAGAAAAGGGTTGAATGATTTGCTGCAACTTTATAAAGAGGTACAAAGAGACCTTCATTAATAGTCCACTCAGATTATAAGTCATCTTTTTTACTAAAGTGATCTTGAAAGAACCTTCAAAGGAACAGAGATCAGAATCTGATTAAAATAGCATCTGATTAGCCATCCTTGACTCAGTCTTTCCAAAATTTCCACTAATATATACCAATGAACACACAGAAAGAGGTGAAATCTCATCAAAATATTGAGAAATAATAATAAGTCTTTCACTAGATTCTTGAAGGAAATTCCACTAAATAAATTCCACTAAATACATTCAACTGTACAGTTAAATAAAGAATCCCAAGTCTTAGAAAATTTGTGATTCAATGCCTAAGAGAGACTAAACCTGTCCCCCAGAAAGAAGATAGGGAAACCTACTCTTCTACCATTCCATGAATCCTGACTCAAAGGCTGAGAACAGCCTTTTCTCTATATCTACACCCAAAATTATCAACTGAAGTGAATATTCAAATATACATTCCTGAGTCCAACCCAAGAAGTTTTAAGTAAAAATATATAGGTTTAGAATATAGAAGTAAGAATTTTCAGTAAACATCCTAGGTGATTCTGTGCTACACTAATGTTTGAAAAACACTATTTTATATCATGATAATTCTTTTTTTAAATAAGTAAAATTTAAAAAATGTAGTGTACAAGTAATATAAATTCTGACCACATGAATATGACAGGAGTAACATTTCCGCTGAATTTTTCCCGTCTGCCACCACCATTTAGCCCTTAGATTCTGTTTATATATAGATTTCATGAAGACTTTTTCTATTAATGTTGACATGGAGACTCCATGAGGAATCTTTATTTTTCAGTACTTTTAAGTAAAGCCCAATCAATCTGGCATTCAGGTCCCAAGAAATAATTAATTTCACATTAGGTTACAGAGAATAAATAAAGATTAAAAGATCATCTGAAAGTATATGCCTTGATAGAAGATTTGAATTTGTCAGAGGTCTAATTTAAGACCAGGAGTAGCAATTTCTTATTATCTAAGCTAGGAAGTGAGTTTGGTGGTAGTTCCACTCCAATTAACAAAATTAGAAGGGCCAGCTATCCCTTAGCTTTATAAAAAGGTTATTTGCCCAGTCTTAATCATGGGAGAAAAATATATATAAAGCCTTCCTCATGATCAAATGGGTTTTTAAAACCATGATCTATAGTCATGTATTGTAGAGACCCATCAAAAGAGCTAAGTCCCTGGGATCTTCATCTCTAGACTATATCCATACACTTTCAACTACAGTTGTTGTGCTTTCGCTGAAAGAATATATTAGAAAATCCATCGAATGTAAAATTCTTGGTATGACAAAGTATTAGCAAAACTTAAGATCATTTTTCTATAGCTCACCCACACCTTATCCATGCAGTCCTGGTTAAAGCATTTCAAACTAGTTCATAAAGATAAGTGCATCTGTAGGCACTCTGGAAAAAGAAAGTTTACTGAGACAATTCTCAGGGATGGATCACCCTGGTAAGAAAGATTGTGATGGATTCTGAGAAAATTTCAGTCGAGTCAACAATATGGAGGAGTTGGAATGCCTTTGTTCAGGTTAGCTAGAGGGAACACTAGCTTGTGGGCAGGAAATGTAGTCAGGATACGTCAATGACAGAATGTGCTATTCTAAATGAGAGCAGCATCTCCCTCCTCCTGCATTGCCCCCCCTCCCCCACTCCCACTGGTTGGCCCTGAAACCAAGAGGACCAGGAAGAGGTCTAGAAGGAATAAACACATAAACAAATGTGAAGCCAACCACCCCTTCCAAAACAACAACAAAAACTTACATCAAAACTCTGTATTTAGTAACATAATTAAAGAAGTAAATCAGTTTAATTTTACTTATAGTGGATGTGAATATTTTCAACAACAATCTCCAAAAGTATCTTTGGATCAATCCAACTAATCATTTGAGAATCAGAAGTGGAAATTTTAAAACTGGTTCATGTCCATGCGTAAGAAGATTTGTATTCATGAAAGAAAGACGTGTAACTTAGATGAATTATATGTTTTCTCAGACTGGTTCAAGCATTGTCTGAATTTAAAACAGGCTCAAAATTGGTGCCTCTTAAATGTGAGTTGGGTTCTCTTTACTATAGAAAGACCTCATAAATCTATGTGTGTGTGAGATTAGTAACTGGGAGTGCATAGTAAGTACCTGAATGAATAAAAAGGAAATATAATCTGTTGGGAGTAGGCAGAAAGGGCAGGAATACTTGGGCGGAATTAGGACCATAAATGTGTTTAAAACAGCACAACCTTTCCACACCCCTTCAATTACAGTTGCAACCTACAATGCATCAAAAAAAAAAAAATGAGGTTAAATGGGGGGTATAGCTCAGGGGTAGAGCATTTGACTGCAAAAAAAAAAAAAATGAGGTTAAATGAAGAGCTGTGTTACAATTTAAAAGCAAGATTTATTGCTACAAATGCTTTGAATGCCCTTAAATATATTTTGATGAATTTTGAGCCCCAGAGTCTGAATAAAATGCATAAATGTGGATATAAAGCAAAGATATATGTGCATATGATAAATATTTGCTTAAAAGTTAATTAGCCCAATTGGGGACATAAAGAAAACTTTCCTGGAGAAGGCGCAATTGAGATTTCTCTTGAAATATCAGTAACATTTAAACGTGTAAAGTTGACAGATTTCAGAAAATGGAAACAATGCAAGTAAAGACATGGATATGGGAAAAATGGAGTCTAGAAAAGTAACTCTAAGGTAAGGCTAAAAATATGTATATGTGACTTAATTCAGTGAGGCAAAATAAAGTTTGGGACCACTGGAAGCATGCAAGTAACCTGCACAGATTCCAGCTAATGGGCAAGGCTGCCCTCAGAAGGTAGCCAGCCAAGCTCTAGGCTCTGGAAGACCTACCAGCTTAGTCAACTGAATGGGTTAAAATGGAAGAATGCTGTAAGAGAGATGCAGGGTAAGAGGTGAACTGGCAAGCAGAGCCATTTTAGTCCAGACACAGCAGGAAAAAATCAGCCACAGCAGGGAAAAATCAGCATCAGGGTGAAAAGTGATACAGTACATATGGCAAGTGGGAGAAGCTCCCTGGGAAGTATGCCTGCCAGAAAAGGTCACTTTAAACCCTAGATTCCAACTCTCTTTGGTCCCATCTTGTTCATCTTAATGTAGCTCTGCTCAAGGATTCTTACTTGGCAAGATTCTTTGGAATAACCATGTTATTATATTTTTCCTATTACTATAAATTTCTAGTGACTCTCTACAATTTGTTGTCAGATCCATGAGCACTCTGGAATTAGTTACTATGAACTAATGACGATTATAATAATACAATAATGACTGTAGTATCGGAGTCATTTGATTTTGGAATACAAGTGCTGGTTTGTATCGACTTAGTTAAAATTTAAGGCAATGTGGTGGGGGATGGGAGGGATGGGGTGGTGGTTTGATAGACATTGGGGAGGGTATGTGCTATGGTGAGCACTGTGAATTGTGTAAGACTGATGAATCACAGACCCCTACCTCTGAAACAAATAATACATTATATGTTAAAAAAAAAGATAGTAGGAAGGGAAAAATGAAGGGGGGAATCAGAGGGGGAGACGAACCATGAGAGACTATGGACTCTGAGAAACAAACTGAGGGTTCTAGAGGGGATGGGTTGGCCTGGTGATGGGTATTAAAGAGGGCACATATTGAATGGAGCACTGGGTGTTATACGCAAACAATGAATCATGGAACACTACATCAAAAAAAAATTTAATGCAATTCGGTCATTGATTATAAGCCCAATACACCTAATCAATTTGTGCCTGGGGACAGTAATCTGGGTAGGATTCTTAAATTTCTTTTATCTCAGAAATATTTTCTTAAACCTCAGATCCCCCAAATTTTACTTCATTTCTTTACTCTCCTTTACAGGGAAACCTTAACAATAATTTGTATTGTTACATAATTCTTCAGTTTCAATCAATCAATCACGAAGGTCTTTCTATTCTATTTCTCAGCCCTCTTTTCCAACCGTACATACCTCTCCTCCAGCTATATCCTTTGAATTGGCTGCTATCCTCTTTGCTCTGGGATTATTGTAATAGCTTCCTTACTGGTTCTACCTGTCTCCAGGCTTGCTCCCCTATAATCCGCTTTTTAAACAGTAGCAAGAATAATATTTTTTTTCTGAAACTTAAATCTGATTATGTCATTGCTTATTTAAAACTTTGTAATAGTTTAAACTCAGTTTAAACAGCAGGCTCTGAAACCCTGCATCCCTCCGGCCAATTCTCTCACCATTACCTTTTCACACTCTACCTTCTAGCCAGAGTTGTGTTTTCCTTCTTGGAACAGGCCATGCTCTCTCTCACTTTTAGCCCCTTCCTAATTTGGAGCCCTTCAGCTCTTGCTACTCAGCCTAAATCCATCTGATTCTATACGACTCACTTAGACATCACATCCTGCAGCCTCTAACACCCCGTATTTTCCACGTCATAGAGCTCACCACTCTCTGTTGTGATTGCCTCTTTATATCTCCACTAGACTCTTAATTCCAAGAAGACAGGAGCGGGATCTGTCTTATTCACTAGGGAATTTTCATCCCCTAATACCTGTATTTAGGAGGACCCAATAAATGTTTTTTAACTAAATGAATATAAGAGTGGTGACACAAAAAGTCCTTAAGGTGTCAGTAACTCTATTTT
This sequence comes from Callorhinus ursinus, assembly GCF_003265705.2. Taxonomy (NCBI): domain Eukaryota; kingdom Metazoa; phylum Chordata; class Mammalia; order Carnivora; family Otariidae; genus Callorhinus; species Callorhinus ursinus. Next base: position 24,944,900 of record NW_027397086.1, on the reverse strand, counting down.
GCTCAGCATCAGTCAAAACAATATCAATTCTAATAATGTGATGACATTTCAGAATATAATGACCATAAAGGACACAGAACTGAGACAATACTTAAAACACACACACACACACACAGACTATAAAGTGAAAGGCTTCAAATCACAACAAATGGTTTAATTGTATTTGTTTGCTTTGGGTAAATCAAAAGACTTTTCAAGCTCTAGTATGGTTATTATAAAAGATTCTAAATACTAAGTGTTAGACCTAAGAATAAGTAGGCTGTAACCGAATGTGAATAGGAACAAACACGATCAAAATCTTCCTTAAGAAATGTCATTTAAAGGTCAGCCTTGCTCTTTGCTTTCATTTTCTTTGGATTTAACGAACCAAACATTATTGCAAGCTGTTTCCCAGAAAGTAAAAGCAATCGCTCACAACTCAATGTCCATTAAAGAAGATTAACAAGTATACACTTTTACCATATGTCATATACTACCTTCACCCTAGTTTCTACTTTGATAACTTGTTTTTCTGTCTCCAAGTCCTTTTCAGTGGAGTTCTGACACAGGAGATAAAAGAATATCGCTTATTTCATCAGGAGTCTTGGTTAGATGAGGAATTAGGAAGCTACTCACCAATTAAAGAGTTTACACAAATTATTCCTGACCCAATACAATGAATGCTTGACTCCAACAGACTGTGCACATTCACTTAGATTTTCAGTGACTTGGTCTACAGCTATCCTGATTCAGATGTTGCACTCACATAACTCATATCTTACCCGCTCCCTTTCCAAAGATTGCCATTCATTTCATGTACATCTGGGTAGGCATTTCCACACATAAGGACCTGAAAACAAACCTCAAGTTTTTCAAAACTTAATTTTCTCCTAAAACTTTCATTAGAAATCTAATTAGAAACTGGCCCTTTTATATCACCTTGTACCACATCATGAGAATAACAGCAGGTTTGTGCTGCACATATTAAATAATACCAGACATTATACACATAGTTTGGTTAAAACACTGCATACTCCAGGGAACAGCCTCAACCTTTATCTTGTGTCCTTAAAGCTAGTGTGTCACCCATAGATCTATAGTCTCTTGAAGTTCTATGAGTATTATATAGAAACCTGCTGTTTATGCTAATGAAAGGTCATTGCTTCTGTTAAATTCAGTTATCTCCCATAACACACTAATAAGTGTGAGTTCACTAATAAGTGAACACATTCACTTATGTCCTAGGTGTTTGATTTGTAGTTAAACATTTTTCATACATTAGAGTTACAATAGTTAATGTTACTGACCTTTAGAACCAGGTGAATTTGACCTGGGATAGAGGAAGTTATTCATTCCTAGATTAAGCAAGCATAATTTTTAAAAGCATGACAGTCAAACATTACAGAGTAGTTTGAAGCTTTGGGGAATGAAGGCAAAAGGATTTTAATTCTCTGTATTTAAATAAAGGTCTCATGGCTTTTGCACCCTGATTAAATTAAATCAGCTGCCTGTAAAAGATACTCACATGCTTAGCATTAGCAATTTACTTTCTATTTGGCACACTATGAAATGTGTCATATCGAAAATTGGGGTAATTCTAATTGACATTGACCTGTGTCAACTGTGGATTAGCACTTTTGCTTCAGTGATTGCATCACGAGTGTGAAATGCCTAATTGCTATAATTTTATTTTAAAATAGGTTGCAGCTAAACTAAACTGGCTAAAAATGGCAACCTACCCTTTGCCATGAGCCCTTATTAACTTAACCATTCACAAATGCAGGCTAGGAAACAATGTGGTAAAAGGTAAAGACAATTGGATTCAGACTCAGAATTCAGAACCTATTACTGGATTTGTTATGAACTTGTATGGCCTTGAATGAGACATGTTATATTTGAAGACCTCACTTTCCACATCTTTAAAATAATAGTTGGATTGAACTATTCTTAGTCCTTTATAGCCCAAAAATGTCCTGACTTGAATTACTAAGATTGCATTTTTAAATTCAACAAGGAAATCACAATCTAGTCTATTTCTTGAACATGGTTTATTCCTGCTGGAAGCTGTGCATTTACTCAAAGATCTGTCATTTTGGTCATATTTTTATGCAAATTTTATGTGCATGTAATGATTATTTTAATACAAATAGATACTCTGGGGATAAGATTTAAATGGTTTATCAAATAATATTTTTTTAATTTGAATGCTTGAATGTAACATCCCTAAAGCCATTGCTGATCAAATGGCATCTAGTCAATTGACAAATTTCTAACACCTGATCCAAATAAATATCTGCCAAGTAACTTTTATTCAGAAGCAGGTTTGGAGGTTTTGTTATTGTTTTTCTCATTGTTTTGATAACTTTTGTTGGCATGGTAATGATAGTGCCTTTGTTTCAGGGTGACATTGAAATGGATCTGCTTAAATAAATTAGCATTCCAGTATCACATTGACATTTGGTTGGAATAACAAGTTCGTGTCAGTGTGAACTGACCCAAATAATTCCACTAAAGTTCATGAAAAATACAAGGTATATTATTATGTATGCTTGCTACTAAAATGGGATAGTAGTGTTGAATTGACATCCATTGCCCTACATCTGATCTTCCGTACGTGCATGTGCTGAATATTAATAACAGAACAAAAACATAGGTAAAGAGAAAGAACAGAAGTGCTATTTTGTTCTTTATGAAGATATGATTACTGGCACTTTTTCAAAAAGCGATTTTCAGTAGAGATTTTACAGGGTAAAATAGAAATCCTTTTACCTAGCTTACAAGACCATTCATGTTCTGACCCTTGCCCAACTCTTCAGCCTTACTGTCTGCTTTCTTCATTTCTCATTTTATCTCAGCCCCACTGACCTATTTTATTTATAGTTTTCTGAATATGTCTTGCTTTCATGCCTCTGAGACCACTTGCTATTTCCTCTGTCTGGTGTGCCCTCCCTCTCTTGGGAAAATCCTCTTATGCCTCTCAGTGTCTGCTCCAACCTGACCTTCTTCATCCATTCTTTTATTTAAGCAGTATTTACCGTGTACCTTCATGTACAAGAGTCTGGTGTAGAGGCTGGGAATGGTTCTGAAATCTTACAGGGAAATGAAATAAGCCAGCAATTTACAAATAATGTAAGAGTTTGTGAAGGGGGAATATAAACTGTTATAAGGAGGCACAAGTAACCCAAACGGGTAGAGGCCGGGAAGGTACAATGGATGCTATGGTGTCCCACTCAGATATTCCCCTCAAGACTGAGAAGACTGTTCACCCAATTTCTGGGAGTGTTGGTGTCAGGAAGACCTTCCTCTGATCTTCAAGGTCCTTCTAGGGGTGCCTGAGTGGCTCAGTTGATTGAGCATCCCACTCTTGATTTGGGCTCAGGTCATGATCTCAGGGTCATGAGATCCAGCGTCAAGTTGGGCCCCCTGCTCAGCAAGGAGTCAGCTTGGAATTCTTTCCCTGTCCCTCTCTCTCCCCCTCTACCCCTTGCACTGCTAGCTCGCACATGCGTGCACTCTGTCTCAAATAAATAAATAAAATCCTTAAAAAAAAGTCTTAGTTGAACTTAAAATCAAATTGACATAAGTTAACAGGTGAAAATAAAATTTAATAAGCATATATATGGGGAATCCACAAACATGAAATTCCAAAGATAACAAGGCAACATGAAGCTTATATGAGCTAAGGAGAGGGGTAGGGTCTGAGGATACAAAGGGGAGGTGGGCCATTGGAAAGAAGGTAAAAGGAGATGTTTTGCAGATCAGTTCCTTAGGTAAAGGGAAGTCTGTGTTAAAACTCTCTTCCTGGTACAGGCCCTCCTTTCCAATGTACATTGCGGACCCAGGAGACAGCTTTCCTTGCATCTTCTGTTTTGTTTTGTTTAGCTCAAAATAATGTTCATGCCAAAGTGGCCCATCTTGGGGCAGCCTGCCCTTGGTCCCTACATTGACTTACAGCTGAAACAAGTTTTGAGAATTTCAAATGCCAAAGGGAGCTTCCTTGCCCAAATTTACACCCCTTTCCCTACATCAGTTCAATGTGGAATAAAAAGATACCAAGATCTGGCCCTTTTGCATCAATCTCTGGCTATTGCAACTTTCAGTAGGATTATCAGAGGCCTCTGACAAAATGGGATCCCCGTGCAATTTGTGCCCAATCTACTTTCTCCATGCCTTTTCAGATATTGATCCTGACAGCATTCCCTAATAAACCTCCATGTGCAATGTCAGCATTGGAGTTGTTTACCTGGGAGCCTGACCAAAGACAGAGGAAAGAGTTATGAGAGGAAATTAACATCTGGTATAATAGTTAAAGGATGAGTCATAGTTAACTTGGTGAAGAAAGTCGGGAAAAGTTCTATATAAAGAGAACAGCATGTGCAAATTCACAACTAAGGGAGGGAAAGCGTTTTTTATTTTGTTCATTGTTTGACCATGAAGTTTTGATTACTTACAGAGGGTAAGGTAAGCAGCAAAGAGAAATGCAGCTAGATATTGCAGCAAAACCTGAATCTGAGGCCACCTTGATTTTCATAACAAGCATGGTAATCTTTAATAGGTATTCTTAAGTTCATATGATTGATTTACTGACCCTCTGTGTATCTATAAATCTTACATTTCTTTCTAGGAGGAGAATAGAAAGCACTTGCATGTCACAGAGCAGGAATTAGACCTCTTGCACAACCCCCAAGCACTGAAAACTATAAGTAGCCGCCACCAAATCTACACAGAATCAGGAAATTGTACAGGTCATTGCACCCTCACTAATCAGTGACATCACGTCCCTTTAAAACCCTCTTGGCACAGCAGAAACCACGGAATCGGCTTTTGGACAAGAGTCCACCTTCTCCCTAGATGACTGGCCTCCTGAATAAAGCTCATATTCCTTTTCAATCAAGACTCTTTGAGTATTGGTCTTTTGAGCAATGGGCGGGCAAACTTGGGATTTGATAACAAATCCTAAAATACAACCACGTAAGTCAATTGTAACTTAGACTGACTCTGAGGCCAAACTCACTGTTAGACAGGATTTGTTTTATCTTTGCATATAGAATCTAGATACCGCAAAAACACATTAAGGAATGCAGTTTTTGCTAAATACTTTATAGAGCTCAAGGGGGGCTTTTTATTGCATGGTGTATAGAACACAGACTCAGAAATCCTTGTTATATTCCTATCTGAGACCATTTTAAGTACTTAAAAATATTTCCATAGGTTCATTGGTATTTCTCCCAACATTAGTGAAGTCGATCCCTCTTCTCTTGAATGTAGGCTGGAAGTGACCCCCCTAATATTAATAGAATGTGGCAGAAGTTATGATCTGTGTCTTTTGAGGCAAGGGTGAATGGCTTCTGAGTGGCAATATAGTTAGCGGTTAGAAAGATAGCTTCTGCTTCGCTCTCCCTCTTGGATCACTTGCTCTAAGGGAAGCAGATCACCGTGTTTTGAGGACACTCAGTGAGCCCTGTGGAGAGCCCCCCACTAGAGAGGACCCACTGTATCCCTCTCCCCATCCCATCTCCGGCTGTTGCCAGCCTTCTAGTTGACCAGCTAAGGCTCCAGACATGTGAATGAAGCAGAAATAAGCTCTCCATAGCATGCCTGTCTAAATTCCTGATCCACAAAAACCATGAGATAATAACTGATTGTTGTTGCTTTTAAAGTACAAAGTTTTGGGATAATTGATTTCACACTAGTAAACTAATGCACCCTCCCTCCCAAGTTCCTCTAGTCATGCAAACAACTAAAGGTTCTCTTGTTCTTCTTGTTTGGATCTACTAAGCACTCCCCACTCCAGCTCCTTTAAAGATCCATACTTATCTCATCACCCCTCATGGCAAGGAATCTTTTTGTTTACCAAACTCAACTGCCTAGGTTCACACAACTGTAAGTGACTTTTCCATAATTAAAACTGTTGCTAAACTCTTAGTCATGATGCTACACTGCTTCACCTGCCCTACACAATGAAGTACAGTTGGAGAACTTTAAGCAGAGCAATGACTACTTGTATTCAGCATTGTACTGAATATACTAGTCAGTGACATCAGAGAAGGAAAAGAAATGAGGTATAAAAAAATTAAAGAAAGAGAAAAAGTGATCTTGCATGGAGATGTAAGGCATGTCTACATAGGCATTTATTGTTTTGGTCCCCAGCTTTAAAACCAACATTTAGCAATTTACAAAAGCTGGTAATCGGGGTTATGGGTAAAAAAAAACTACTGTTATCTTGACTCCTTATCTCTTATGTTTCTTAAAATATTAGGACATCCTGTGGATTTTTTTTTTTTTTTTTTTAGGTAATCTTGGTTGTGGCTAGGAAATACAGGGCTACTAGTGCCCATCTGACTGACTTAGGATGGAGTAAATGTAGAGATATCCCTTGTTTAATAAGAGGAGAGTTTTGAATACAGTTTTGTTTCTATGTTCTCTATAGGAACCCCCACCCACCTTAATTAAAAGTCCACCTGACTGATTACATTAAAGCCTCTGCTCATTAAAAGTATTTCCACTGACTTTTGGATCAAGCAACATGGCAGATTTAACTAACACGGTCCCCTTTGCCCTCTAACACAAATATTGGATAGAATGTAAAGACAACAATAAAAATAAAGAGAAATATATAACTTGAGTTTAAAAAAAGAGAAGAAATTCTCTTTTTAATCTTTTCTTTTTGAACTCATTGTGTATTTTTTGTTGTTATGGTTGCCAAAAATGAAAATGAAACTAAGATGATGTTGTAGCAACTCAGGAGGAATTTAGTTAGAAGAGGGCCCAACAATTGCATGAAGTTTTTACACTCGTCTGAGGCCATGGAACCATTTGAGCCAAGGTGCTGTGACTGAGAATCCTGCATAAATCCAGAATCTTTTTTTTTTTTTTTTTATAAATCCAGAATCTTAAAAAGCCTGCCTGTTCACTGACAGAACGAAATCAACAGCCCCTTCACAAAGCCAGGGGAATGACAAGGAAATGTTTCTTTACTTAAAAAGGCTTGGTTGGGGTTGTAGGATCAGGGAATAGCCTGAACCTTAGAACTGGTTTAATGATCATATTTAGATTAACTACATGGTTCAGGAATTCCCAAACTAAGAAATTAACATAAATACAATTCCTGACTTGATGAAAGCATTAGGGAACCCAGCAAGAAGAAAAATGTAAAACTTTTTTTTTTTTAAACGGAGGTAGCCTTTTTTTTTTTTAAGATTTTTATTTATTTTTTTGACAGAGAGAGACAGAGAGAGACACAGAGAGAGAGGGAACACAAGCAGGGGGAGTGGGAGAGGGAGAAGCAGGCTTCCCGCTGAGCAGGGAGCCCGATGCGGGACTCAATCCCAGGACCCTGGGATCATGACCTGAGCCGAAGGCAGACACTCAATGACTGAGCCACCCAGGCGCCCCAAAACTTTTTTTAAAATAATGATTTTTCAGTGAGGGGCATACAAAAAGGAAAATAATCCATCCTAATGGATATTCTCCAGATATACAAATAAAAGGATTAGTGTCTCTAAAAAAACTAAATTGAAAGAAAATTGGAGACTATGAAATCTTTCAAAATTTAGTGGATAAAAAAGGAATTGATATAAAAGGAATGAACAGGCAGTTTTGCAAAAGAATATCTAAAACTGAATGCTTTATATTTCTTGAAATTAAAAATTCAGTGAAACAGGGGCACCTGGCTGGCTCAGTCAGTAGAGCACACAACTCTTAATCTCAGGGTCATGAGTTCAAGCCCCACATTGGGCATGGATCCTACTTAAAAAAAAAAAAAAAACAACTCAGGAAAAGATTTAAATAGATTAGATATGGCAATTTGTAAACTGGAAAAAAAAAAAAAAGTTGTGAGGACAACACACAGATAAAGAACAAGACAGAAATGTCCCAAAAGAGAGGTCTGAGAGTGCTGAGCTGGAACTTACATTAAGGTAATAACTTCTGTACAAGAGAGGGGGTTTTTGGTTATATACCCCTGGCAGTTGATATTAGAATTTAAAAATTATAGGGCAGCTGAGGTAACCCCACCTACTACCCTACCACAGGGCATAGTACATCATTCTGGCAGATGTGCTATGCAAAAACATGAAACATACAAAGAATAGGCATAACCATTTTTTAGGTTTTAGTATTGAAAAGATTTAATAGCAGCCAAGTACAATAGTATCTCAAGTTACAAAAATGCACTAAACGTTCTGTGCCTAACAAAAATCTGACATTGGAGCAATAGTTGCTAGAAACTCTGAGACTAATCTGCCTTAATATATCAATCTTCATCAAAAGAGGAGGCTATCCTGGTGCAGATGAGGAAAGCAAATTAAAATAACCACCATGTTACAGAAGACTATCAGTAGGTAACACAAAGTAAGAAACATAGAAGTAAACACAAGATAAGAGGAAAAATAATACCCTTTATTGAATTTGCCCAAAAAATTCTCTAATATTTTCTTGGGGGCAGAATTGGAAGTTAGGACCATGTTGGAAAGTTGTTACTATATTAACAAACATTTTATATATTGGTGTAAAATGCAGATCTCTATCATATATAATTTATGCTTACTTACGTTATACTTTTATATTAATCAGCATAATCTGTTTTATTGCCATTATTTGCTTTGAGCTAAAAATAAGTCCTTCTGCTGTTATTAAAGAAAATAACTAAACCAAGCAGACAAAAATGAAAATGGAAAGCTGTTAGATATCAGGATCACCAGCAATAGGCCTGTGGGTAGTTTATCCCCTGTCTCCAAGTATTATCCTCAAATTACCTTCTGAGTATCTCGGTTCCTCCATTTGAGATTGAAAATTACGTACATCATGAAACATATTTACTTCTCCCACAATTTCTTACCCACATCCATGGTATTTGTTGAAGTTTTCGATTTCTAGTGGTAGTATCATTGAATTTTTAGTTATACTATGACACCATGATTATTATTACCACTTTACCGATCAGAAAAACTAAGGTTCAAAATGCTAAGTCGTTTGTCTGAGATCAGATCACAGAGCTTACAATACAATTGCATGGGATTGTGTGGCAGGCGGTGTGAGTCAAACTCCTTAGGAAGAGTCTGGGAGGAGGAGCCTTCAGCACTGCAGCACCCAGGTGTTTCTCAGCCCAGGCCTCCCCAGCGGGCTCACAAGATCTCGCGAGATCAGGCTTCCTCCTGGCAATGCACCTGTAGATGCAGTGCCGGGGGCCGATTTGGCCATTTTCCGAGCTGCCCTTAATGCCCAGACCATCCCAAGCCGTCTCCCTGCCTCTCCCTCAGGACCTGCACTTACTTCCTCACACACCCACATACCGAAGTCACCCAGCACTCTGCAGCCTCCAGGTGTGTCCTGTTGGCCTTTCTGGTAAACCTCACACACCACCCACCTAGAGCAGGTCCTGGCTGGCCCCGCTGGCTCATGGTCTTTGAAAGGGAGAGGGGAAACTATTCCTTGTAATTATTTGCCTATCTCATGGTTTTCGTCACCTCTTGTTCCTCCTTCGAAGAGCACTAGAAGTCCAACATAGAAATCAGTGGACATTGATGATGGGTCTTCAAAATAATGGGTAAGTTGCCTGACATCTCTACTTACTTTCTTTGGATGTAGCCTGGGTGGCTCAGATCATGATCTCGGGGTCTTAGGATCGAGTCCCGCATCAGGCTCCCTGCTCAGTGGGGAGCCTGCTTCTCCCTCTGCCTCTCTCTCTCTCATGAATAAATAAATAAATAAAGTTTAAAAAAAATTGAGCCAACAACAGTGCCTGCCCCATAAGTAGGGTCATTTTGAAAATTAAAAGTTTTAATATATTCAAAGCAGCTCCTGGCACATAGTGAGCTCTAAATAAATATTAATGTCATCATAAATATCAGCTGCAGCAGTATTAATTGTCTTTTATGCCTGAAAGTAAGAAATTATCCATTGGATTGTGTAGTCCAGTAACTTAACACATTGACCTAATTAACACTATTTAATATAATCACCCCTAGTAAGTTTTACATCTAGGAGACAAGAGAATTTATATTGTTTTATAATTTATACTACTTTGTGAAAAAGGGTCTACAGATAGAATAAGCTTGTTTTCTCAGGGAATCTATAGGGGTGGTTCCTGGAGAGATGAGATTGGTTAATTCACCCAGAAAACTAAACAAACTGTTACAGGTGTCTTCCAAATAAATTTTTGTTTTCCTGCCTCGACACAGACGATTCTATACGGCACTAAGGCATACTAATCTCACTGTAAGGAATCATACTCACGTCCTTGACAAATGTCACTCATCCAGTCTGTTGGGAAACCAGTGACACAGTATGGACAAGGATGAAATACAAGGATAAGTGAAAATTGTCTAGATCATTGACAGTAGAAAAGATAGGGTAAAAAAGACATTTTCCTAATATTTAAACTTCATGATAAATTAACCTTACTATGTAAATTACTTTGCTATAATTTTGGATATGATTTCCTGTTGGCTTATTTAGAATTTTCTCATTTACTATCATAATTGACAACCATCTATAGTTTAGTATTGAAGGTGTTTTGTTTTTTTTTCCAGACTTTTTCTTCCAGATTTACATTATAAACCATTAGATTGTTTTCTGTATTTCTTCATGCTCTGGAAGGACAATTATAGTGTTAAAAATGTTATATTGAACTTAGAAGTTTAAATTAATGTCTTAAGCTATTTGCTCAGAGTTTTTCTCAATATTTCCTTACAGTGTTCTATATCTATCATCTGCATTTCTTTGAGTCAATTTATAATAGTGCCTTGATAACAATGCACAATTTTAGATACCGAATAGATCAGTCAGGGTTCTCCAGAGAAATAGAACCAATAGAATGTGTGATGTGTGTAAAAATGTTTAAGAAATGGGCTCATATGATTGTGAGGGTGGGAAAAATCAAAATCTTTAGGGTAGGTTGGCAGGCTAGAAATTCAGGCAGGATTACTGTGTTGCAGTATTGAGTCATAATTCCTTCACCAGGAAACCTCAGTTTTTGTCCTTAAGGCCTTCAACTGATTGGACATGTCCCACCTCATCATCAAAGGCTATTTTCTTTACTTGAAGTCAACAGATTGTAGATGTTAAACACTTCTATAGGATATTTTCACAGCCATATCACAATATCCAGAATACTGTTTGGGCAGCACAGCCTAGCCAAGCTGACACATAAAATTTAATCATCAATACATATCCTGCTTTTTAGAGTTAAAGTGATGCAACTGTTCTTGAGCATTTTATCTTTAGCTTAGTCTTAGTTGCCAATAAATGATCTGAAGTCTCAAAGACTGACAAAACCATGTTTATTCCTCACATACCGTGCCCCTGGGTAAGGTTGGCTATTCTGCTCCATATTGTCTTCCTTTTAGGACCAAGACTGATGAAGCAACTCTAGCTGGAACACTGCCTGTCTCATGGCAGATGGAAAAAAGAAATGATAAACCCTATGCTGGCTCTTAAAGTTTCTATTTATGTCACTTGTATTCAAAATGCATTAGCCACAGAAGGTCACTTGGCCAAGTCTGCTGTGGGGGTGTGGGAGGGGTTATATAACCCTCCAGCCAGCCAGAGCCTGGCAGGTGACATGGTCAAGCCCGACATCTATGAGACAGTGAGGTGTAATCCTCCCATAGGAAGGGAAAACAATATTATCCACCATACAGGTAATTTTCAATGTGTTATTACAAAGTATTCTCAAATATTTAAATAGTTTGACCTTTCTATAAAATTATTGTCAGCAAATGTTCACTATACAAACAAGTACTTATAGAAAGTAATGTTAACTTCAAAGTATTTATAATAGGACAAGATTTTTTAAATGTTCTTTCTTTAAGGTGGTTAATAGTTTTAAATTGATTCTCCTACTTAATAGTTTATATGCTCTGATTAATTTCATAATTAGTAAGTTTGGTAAATATTGGGCTTATGGAATTTAAACTATTCAAGATAAAGGTATCAAATAGTTATAGGTGTTGCAGTCTTTCTAGCTCCCGCCCACCCAATCCTTAGTAATGTAACAGAAATGAGCATGGAGATGTAAAAATAAGGGAAAATGTGTCACTACTGAAAGCTAGGGAAAGTTCCCACTTAAATCCTAGAAAATGCTGTATCTAACATGGACATTTTAGGAAATAACCCAGTGAGCAGATTGCTCTTCACCTTCCAAGTTAACAATATAGGTCCTTTGGATAAATAGAGATTCTGTACCCCAAGGATAATCGCACAATTTTGGATGTGTGAGAATTATTTTTTTAAAGAATTTTTATTTATTTATTTGACGGAGAGAGAGAGAGAGCACACAAGCAGGCAGAGTAGCAGGCAGAGGGAGAGGGAGAAGCAGGTTCCCCGCTGAGCAAGGAGCCAGATGTGGGGCTTGATCCCAGGACCCTGGGATCATGACCTGAGCTGAGGGAAGTTGCTCAACCAGCTGAGCCACCCAGGCGCCCCAGATGTGTGAGAATTATAAATAAGGATAGGATATGAGGAATGAAAAGAATATTTTACTTGAAGACCCTTTTGTTGCTCGCCGAACCTGAGCTGTGGCTAGCTGATCGATAGAAGGACTAGGTCCATGTCTTCAAACACAAACTTGTAGTGACAGGTGTGGCAGTGTTATCCTTAAGTGACAAGAGAATCTCTAATAGCGTGAGAAATGAAGATAAGAATAATTTTAGGAGTTATTACTGTCTAGTAAAAATGTAAGGAGGCTACATTGAGAAGGATGATAGAGTAGGAGAATAAACCAGATTATATGTGAAGCAGCAAAAGGCAAAATTGAGGGGAGGGGGATGATGTAAAATTTACGACAGGCAATATATATAATATAGGCCTCCTGTATTTCCTACTAAGGAACACTTATAAATTAATAAAGCAAAGATGGAGAAATATTACTGTGTGCATGTGCATACACACACACATATAACAGGAAACACTTCAAAATAGCAACTGCCCTTATTATGGCCCTAAAGGAAGCTAGGACCTGAATCACTTACTTGGCTCAGAGCTCAATTATGGATGTAATGATGCACTTATGTTTAGACAAGTTTCTGGTGTCATAGAAGTAAATCTACTGCCACTCTTAACAGAGTTGGTACCTCATTTCTGGTATCTATCCAGGCTGTGGAAAGAGATATCTTAGGCCCTGTTCAGTGCACTCTTGCTGTCTGCTTCAAAATGGGAATCCACGTATGTCCTCAACCTACATGTGGTTCTTGGCTTATGGCCCTGACCTACATATGTTTCAAGACCTCAGGCCCAAAGACTCCGTGTTCCTAGCTTGTCCCAAGTTATGTACCATGTGTCCCCATTTACTAACTTGGGTCTTCTGTCTCAGATGATGACTTCTCTTTCTAGATTTCAAAGGTGAATATATATATGTGTGTACATTTATTTTTTTAAAGAATTTTTATTTGTGTATTTGACAGAGAGAGCATAAGCTGGTGGAGTAGCAGATAGAGGGAGAGGGAGAAGTAGGCTCCCCGCTGAGCAAGGAGCCCGATGTGGGGCTCGATCCCGGGACCCTGGGACCATGACCTGAGCTGAAGGCAGTCGCTTAACCAACTGAGCCACCCAGGCACCCCTATTTATTTTTTTTAAAGATTTATTTTATTTATTTTAGAGAGAGAGCGTGCACATGCATGCATGCATGGGGGAGGGGCAGAGGGAGAGAGAAACTTTAGCAGACTCCATACTGAGCACAGAGCCTGACCCAGGGCTTGATCTCATGACCTGAGATCAAGACCTGAGCTGAAACCAAGAGTCAGTAGCTTAACCTACTCTGCCACCCAGGCGCTACTATGTGTGTGTATTTAAATACAAAATAATTATGAGTTTGATGCAAGAAAGGAATATTTTATTTTATTTTTTTAAGAAGGGAACATTTTAAAGTGTTCTCAGCCTTCTTGAGCCAAAAGGATCCAATACTTCTTATATACATAGAGATGCCTTCATCGAACAAATGTCTCTCTCCTGTTTAATAGGTGAACCAAATTTGGCCTCTGTATATTAGACCCTAGCTTGTTTCTTTACGATATGCTAAGACCCATTAGCTCACATACCCACTAATGCCAAACTTTTTACCCATCCAATCATTTAAAATATAGTCCAAACAGTAGATTTTTCCTTTGGAGTTCTCTGACCCAAAGATTCCCTGCCATGCTGCAGAGTGACATGACCTGGACACGTAAATTCCTCTCCGATATCCCTGCCCCTGGGGAAGTTCCCTTGACCCCCTCCTCCTCCGAGTAGGGACTCCGTGCTGTAGCTTCTGGACAGGCTCCTGCTAAATGGCACTTCTTCTCTCTTGCAAACCTATCAAATCCAAGCTTCTGTTTTCATTATTAATTCCAGGATTTTTATGTTGACTCCATATGGAAGGCTCTTTCTCATTTTTTCCAGATAGTCATTTTGTACAATTTAAGCATGTTCATATGGTTTCATCCAAAACCAAAATAAAATGAGAGTGGATACCTATTGAAAATGTGTTATGAGGAAAAAGCATGAGGAAAGCAATCTAGTTTTATTAATAATCAAATATGATTTAGATAGCCGTCTCTGATAGTAGCTGCGTGCAAATCAAATCAATAAAACAAAGTTTATTCTGGTGCAGTAACTCCACATGGAGACACAAAATTAAATTTCTCCTTTCCTGTATCCATGCAAAACACAAATTGTGAAAATTTACCTGTATAGGAATTTAATTATATGTTCAAATAAATGTATATTCTTTCTTAAAAAAAAAGACTTCAGGCAGTACCAGATTTCTTTCCCTCCAAACAGCTATGAAATTTTGGCTTGTGCAGAGCTTATTTACTGCTTTCTTATAATAAAAAGACAGTCTCAAAGAGCAACTTTTAAATATTGTTGATCCCAAGATACCACTTGAACCACAAAATATTCTGTAAATATCATAGTTCATATCATTGGTTTTACAAATACTTGTTGCCAAGGAATAAAACTATCTTATGAAAATTTCATTAAACTGAGATTTCTACATATTAAAGGAGTTGTTAGAAGTATTTCTCAGGGTCATTATGGAACTCAAATTTTATACATTATTATCTTATCTTTAGTGACTTCTCTTGGCAAACACAAGATAAAATTGAGCACTTATTATTATATGAAATGTTAAATAGAATACAATCTGATAATAGAACTTCTGATTACATAGAAATAATTTGCATAAACTGTAAGCTTACTGTTTGGAAAATGTATCTTAAGTTCTATATCATAATTATAATTCAGTCTTAAAGCTTGTATCAGGTGATGTTAATTCAAATGCTTCCAGCAGGCAAGCAGGTAATATAAATGCATAAGATATTATAGATTGATGACAATCTAGTTACTTGGTGACAGATAGAGTGCATTTCTAACTCAAAGGCATTAAAATTCTTTTTTATTATTACTTAATAGTGTTCTAATCCCCCAGATCATCTGATATTATCACTGGCATCAGTTTGTTCTCAAGATTTCCAAAATAATTTCACATAAATTATTTCAACTGAATTTTACAGTCTCCCAAAATGTTCCCATTATCTAATAATAGATGAGAAATTTAAGGTCTAGACATGTTGATTAACTTTCTAAGAATGCCATCTGAAATTATATACATAGACCATGTCACAGACAATATAGATATGGTTCTGAGACTCTAGTCAGTCCTGACCTGGCAACCTTAACCACACCAGCAGCCCTCATGTAATCATCCTGCTATTTTTGGACCACTATCATTTTCTTCAGGTTGAAAGGAAAGCAAACCTAATCAGAAAAAGGGGAAAAATGTAGGATGAGTGGAAATTTGCTCTCAAAATTTGTGTTACTAAAGGATATGGTGAGGACACACTCCTTTGGTATACATAAATCCTGACTGTGGAAAAGGGTAGAGACATTAATACAGTTACATTGTGAAAGGAGCTGGGATTCAGAGTTCCAGAGTTTGATGATACAACTCTTTTGACCTAAGCTCCATGGAATTCTGTTGCATCCTGTTTAGGTGAATATCTTGCCATGGAAACAGAGGTCACAACAGAGCTGATCTTACACTTACTCTGAAAGAACTAAGGAAATGGGAATCCCAGGTACATAGAATTCAGTACCTGGGACAGAAGCAACCAGAGTCACGTGGCAGGCACTGCCTCACCAACCACCTGGCACTTTTCAAGAAATCAGCTGCATCAGGTGCCCGGGTGGCTCAGTCGGTTAAGCATCTGTCTTTGGCTCAGGTCATGATCCCAGAGTCCTGGGATCAGTCCTGTATTGGGTGTCCCTGCTAGGCAGGGAGTCTGCTTCTCCCTCTACCCCTCCCTCCTGCTTGTGATCTCTCACTTTCAAATAAATAAATAAAATCTTTAAAAAAAAAGAAACAGCTGCATCAAATGAATGGGTTATATTTTTCCTCTTGGAGGGTAACGTGTAGTATGTAACTTTTAATTTGAAATTTTAACAAAAAGGATTTATTAAAAGATGCAGTCTTCTTACTTCAAGTCAGCATGCATATTCCAAAGGCATTCACTAGTTTTTTTAAATAAATAAGGTATATGACAGAAAAAAAGTTACACAAACTCATTTATTCAGAAGTAAATTATAAAAATAATTTTTAACAATTCTTATGACCACTGAAAATCCTAAAACATATAATTCAGTGGCAATATTCTGTAAAACCAAGAACAAGAGATTTCCTATCCCACTGTGTTTTTCAGAGGCAAAATGTAGATTTGGCTAACAATCTTATAAGCCCCCACAGAGCATAAATTAACATGAATGTTAAGAATTTTGATGCAATTGCCATCAAAAGGAATGAGATCTTGCCATTTGCAACGACGTGGATGGAACTGGAGGGTGTTATGCTTAGCGAAATAAGTCAATCAGAGAAAGACATGTATCATATGACCTCACTGATATGAGGAATTCTTAATCTCAGGAACAAACTGAGTGTTACTGGAGTGGTTGGGGGTGGGAGGGATGGGGTGGCTGGGTGATAGACATTGGGGAGGGTATGTGCTACGGTGAGTGCTGTGAATTGTGCAAGACTGTTCAATCACAGATCTGTACTTCTGAAACAAATAATGCAACATATTTTAAGAAAAAAGAAAAAGAAGAAGATAACAGGAGAGGAAGAATGAAGGAGAGTAAGTCAGAGGGGGAGACGAACCATGAGAGATGATGGACTCTGAAAAACAAACTGAGGGTTCTAGAGGGGCGGGGCGTGGGGGGATGGGTTAGCCTGGTGATGGGTATTAAAGAGGGCACATTCTGTGTGGAGCACTGGGTGTTATGAACAAACAATGAATCATGGAACACTACATCAAAAACAAATGATGTAATATATGGTGATTAACATAACAATAAAAAAAGAATTTTGATGCAATTATCACAAACCTCTCTGAGCATAGACTAAAAGAAAAATGAAAATTTCTCCAGAGTATGCCTTATGCATTCACTATTGTTAATTTATTTGCTTGTTTTTAAAAAATCCATCATAAGTATATTCAAGGAAAAGTGAAATCAATAAATATAATATATTCAAATGTTTGATCAGCAAGTTTTGTGCATATAATGAATAAAAGCAACTTCATTCTCCATTTCAATTGTATGCTAAAAGATGTTGTTTGATGGTTAATAAATAAAAGATATGTTTTTATGTTTGCAACAAAAGAATTACATTCAAGAATATAAAAATTAATATTCCATATAAATTCCATATAAATATAGTCACATATATTAAATAATATATATTCATATACTCATATAAATAATATTATTTTTCACACAGAAATTAGTATGATTGCTAAGGAAATGGCAGAAGATATTTCTATACAAAATCACTTTATTAACATAGCATCATTTTCAATAAGCATTCGAAGAAAAACTATTAACAATGTCTAAATATTTATTTTAAGAAATAAACATAAGAAATAGTAAAAATGTTAATTTTATTTTCTTCATATTTTCAGCCAAAGTTAAAAAAAATAATATCTCTAAGCAATTTAATCTTAAAAAGACAATTTAATAAAAACAAGAGTTCCATGAATGCAATTTGCACTGTTAGGTCTAAATTTCATCTAAGCTGGTGAAATACATGTCCCAAGGAAATTTGGTTAGAATTTATCATTTTTTAAGTCCAGAAAATTTCAGCATTAAAAATTATTCCTCTAGTGACTTACTTTTTAAGAAAATAAAAACTTAATATTTACAAAGTAATACTTTCCAAATTGTTCTCCAGAAACCTCAGGCGCGCCAGCCAGTATAAAACAACCACGTACACACAAACCAGTGAGTTGTGAGCAGCATATATTCAAATCCAAATACACATAATACATGTGTATTTGTAGGTTCTTATTATTTATAATGTTGACATATTCTCATGTATTTGTTTTTTCTTTCATATACATATTTGTATCTATATTCTCATTATTGGTTTTACATAATTGCTAATTCTCTCTTGTATGTCTTAATGAACTATCTCCCTGTAATCTCTTTTGTTCAAGATAAAACTCATGAATAAATTTATATATGAAACCTAAATTTTACATTTTTTTTCTGATTGTTATTTTATTTTCTTTTGGCCAGTTGATTTCTTTCTCTCCTGATCTTAAGCTAGCTTTGAATTTTAAAAATTGAGACACTTTCAAAATGTAAATTTGTTCTGGTTTTTAATATTTTTATTTACAAAATTAAATAATAATTGTACAAAAATCAAAGAGTACTAAAATATATAAAATGAAAATAAAAATTCACAGCTCTATCCTAACCCCAAACTCCAAGTGTAAATTTTCTTAATGTCATGGGTATCCTTCCAAAACCTCCCCCCTTGTTATGTTTTTGGGATAAATGTTTATATATGGTGTATGTGTGTGTGTATGTAATAAGCATTGAATCCATATTTACATACATATCGTTTTTACATTCAAAAACATACACTGAACAGCCTTTTCATGTTTAGGGCATACTAATCTATCTCATTTTTACAAAATTTTTTATTTAAATTCAATTTAGTTAGTATATAGTGTATTATTAGTTTCAGGGGTAGAATTTAGTGATTCATCAGTTGCATATAACATCCAGTGCTCATTACATCAAGTGCCCTCCTTAATGCCCATGACCTAGTTACCCCATATCCCTACCCCCCTTCCCTCCAGCAACCCTCAGTTTGTTCCCTATAGTTAAGTCTCTTATGGTTTGCCCCTTCTCTATTTTTATCTTATTTTATTTTTTCTTCCCTTCCCCTATGTTTATCTGTTTTGTTTCTTAAATTCCACATATAAGTGAAATCGTATGGTATTTGTCTTTCTCTGACTGACTTATTTCACTTAGCATAATACCCTCTAGTTCCATCCACGTCATTGCAAATGGCAAGATTTCATTCTTCTTTTTTTTTTTTTTAAAGATTTTATTTATTTATTTGAGAGAGAGACCAGAGAGAGAGGGAATGCAAGCAGGGAGAGTAGGAGAGGGAGAAGCAGGCTTCCCGCTGAGCAGGGAGCCTTGTAGGGCTCGATCCCAGGACCCCAGGATCATGACCTGAGCCAAAGGCAGACGCTTAATGACTGAGCCACCCAGATGCCCCAAGATTTCACTCTTTTTGATGGCTGGGTAATATTCTAATATATATATCTATTCTAGATAGAGTTTGGGAAGTTCTTTATAGATTTTGGGTACTAGCCCTTTATCTGATATGTCATTTGAGAATATCTTCTCTCATTCCCTAGGTTGTCTTTTAGTTTTGCTGACTGTTTCCTTTGCTGTGCAAAAGCATTTTATCTTGATGAAGTCCCCATAGTTCTCTGGAGACGTGTCTAGCAAGAAGTTGCTGTGGCCAAGTTCAGAGAGGTTGCTTCCTGTGTTCTCCTATAGGATTTTGATGGATTCCTGTCTCACATTTAGGTCTTTCTTTCATCGATTTTGAATTTATCTTTATGCTGTAGGAAAATGGTCCAGTTTCATCCTTCTACATGTGGCTGTCCAATTCTCCCAACACCATTTGTTTAAGAGACTGTCTTTTTTCCATTGGATATTCTTTCCTGCTTTGTTGAAGATTAGTTGACCATAGAGTTGAGGGTCCATTTCTGGGTTCTGTATTTTTAATGACACCATTGTACTTTTATGCAATTGTTAGACCTGAAATAGCATTCCATGGAAGGTTTTCCACAATACATAATTCTGTTAGATGAAGAGAATCCCTTAGAAAGGGATGAAAAAGAATCAGTGTGATGAGGTCCCCAAGTAGCTAAGAATAAATGGAATACAGAGTACAAGTTATAGAATAAAGAACAGGAAATATGAAGGAAGGAATAATGATTGGGTTTGCATACAAGTACCTGTACAGGTGCAGTGACGGGACATTTTGTTTCTGTCTTCATGTCTTCTCTTTACTCTCTAAAGTAAAAAATCAATTTTGCTACAGATAGTGATAGAAGAGTTGGTGTAGTGGATTTGGATTTGTTAACTAAGCTGGAAGTAACTTTCCGTAATTTCTTCATTTTAAGGTTTTAAGGTCAGCAGCCTCAAGAGAAATTTGTGTGAGATTTGAAAAGTGAAAGCTAAGTAGCTGCTGTTGTGCTCTGCAGGTTGGTGTCAGACATGAGTGTCCTGTTGCAGCTTGTATACACTGTGATTCATTTGCTGGTTTACCTTAGTTGGGCAGCAGCCAGCCTGCAACTCCTTCATCTCCTACTGGATCTCATATATCTTCCTTCGATTTCTCCAAGACCCCGGAGAACTACATTTATGACTCTTTGGTGAAGGTTATCATTTCCTGCAGACCACCATCTCATCCCTGTTAGAGATGGTGAGAGACTGATGTGGGCTGCAGTTTTTGCTCAGGACTTAACAGTTTGTCCTCGTCCTTGCTATTTCCCACCTCTTCCTATCCAGCTTTACTTCCAATTACTGACCTACAGTATCGTGACTTTAGGCTCTTACCAGACCCAGAAGTAAAACCTTCTATAGAATTCCACCGCAGATCCAACAATTGCATAAAGGTATAATCACTGTATTAAGTCCTTTAGTGTGTATTACTCATTGTGGCTCTGATTCTTGAGTCAAATTCTGTGTAGTTGGTATGCTATGATATTTCAGGAGTCTTTTTAACTCTCAGCAATAAGTGAGAGAAAGCCAATTCAAAGTAGTTTAAAGAAGAAAAAAGATAGGCATAGCTAACTTAACTGGGAATTACAAAGTTGATATGGCTTTAATCACATCTGGCTCAATAGGTTCAAAAGATGCTAGGAGAGCTCCTTCTCCACTTCTTGTTTCAACTTCCTCTTTGTATTGACCACATTTTCAAGCTGATTTTCTGTGTGAATGACACTTGAGTCTCTAGGTTTATATTGCATCAGACTAACAACTATAACACAAAGCAGAGGTACATCTTTTCAGTAGTTTTAGCAAAATTGTTAGGGTTGACTTCTCATTGGGACAGCTTGGGTTATGGCTTCTTCCCAAAATCAGTCACTGACAATGCTATGGAATGTATTGATTGGCCAACCCTGGATCATGTGCCCGTCTGTGAAACTCAAGTGGCTCAGAGCAAAACCAACGGTATTGTCTGAACATGGAAGGAAAGTAGTTATCTAAATGAAAATCAATGTAATGTTCTCAGAAAATGGAGGAATAGATGCTAGGCAGACAAAATCAAGAGTATCTATTATAAGAAAACTGACAAGATTGGACATACCAGTGTGGAGAATGGGAGATAAAGCTTAGAAAAACTTGGAAATGACTTATAGACAACATTAAGGACCCAGCCACAACTGGAATCTTTAATGTATAGTGTTTTTGATTTTCAGGACCTTGGTCAGAAGCCAAGAGTTGAGGTCTAAGGATTGAGAATGAAGATGTATTCTAGAGGATAATCTGTTTCCTTGTCTTTCTCAGCTTCTAGTCCATTAATATTCCTTGTCTTATAACTCTCATCCCCCATATTCAAAACCAGCGATGTGTCATCTCTTTGACACTTCTTCCACAGTCACATCTCCCTTTCTTTGTTTATAGCCCTGAAAGATTCTATACTTTCAAGGATTTATGATTCAATTGGTCCCACCAGGATAATCCAGGATATTCTACCCATCTCAAGGTCCATACCCTTAACCACATCTGAAAAGCCCCCTTTGCCATGTGAAGTAATATACTTACACTTTCTGGGGATTAGAGTGTGGACATCTTTGAAGGAATGGAGGACATTATTCAGCCTACCATACACATCATCTCCCAGTCACTTTTTTATGTGAATCTCTGAAAAAATAACATATATTATGGAGATTCTTTTTTGTAATTGAGATAAAATTGGCATATCACCTTATATAAATTTCAAGTATACAACATTATAATCATCTGTATCCATTACAAAGTGATCACAACAAAAAGTCAAGTTACCATTCCTTTCCATACATTTGACCCTCTTTACCGATTTCCCCCACCTCAACCCTCACTTCCCTTCTGGTAACTACCAATCTGCTCTTTGTATCTATGAGTTTGGTTTTGTTTGTTTGTTCATTTTTCTTGTTTTTGTTTATGTTTCTTTTAGATTCCACATATGGATGAAATACTGTTTTTGTCTTTCTCCTCTGACTTATTTCACTTAACACAGTACTCTCAAGGTCTAGAATAGTGTTGCAAATGGCGAGATTTCATTCTTTTTATAGCCGAGTAGTATTCGTGGGGAGGGAGTAGTGTGTGTGTGGGGGGGGGAGGGTGTGTGTATACCACATCTTCTTTATCCATTTATCCACTGATGGACACTTGGATTGTTTATATATCTTGACTATTATAAATAATGCTGTTATGAACATTGAGATGCATATATATTTTCAAATTAAGGTTTCATATCATTTGGATAAATATCCAGAAGTGGAATAGCTACATTGTGGTAGGTTTTTCTTAACTTTTTGAGGCATCTCCATACTTTTTTCCGTAGTGGCTACAACCATTTTACATTCCCCACCAATAATGTATGAAGGTTCCCTTTTTTCCACATCCTTTCCAACTCTTATTATTTCTTATCTTTTCTCGATGATAGATAATCAAACTGGTGTTAAAGTGATATCTCAAAATTCTGCAGCCCCCTAATAATTTGTGTTATTGAACATCTTTTCATGTGTCTGTTTGACTGCCATATGTCTTTTTTGGAAAGATGTCTATTCACTTCCTCTGCTCATTTTTTAATTAGGTTGTTTGGTTTTTGTTGTTAAGTTATATGAGTTCTTTATATATTTTGGATATTAACCCCTTGTCAGATACGTGATTTCCAAATATCTCTTCCCATTCAGTTGGTTCCCTTTTTGTCTTGATAATGGTTTCCTTCACTGTGCAGGAACTTTTTAGTTTGATGTAGTCCCATTTATTTATTTTGCTTTTGTTTCTCTTGCCTTTGGAGTTAGAGTCACAAAAACATTGCTAAGATCAATGTCAAGAAATTTACTACCTGTGTTTTCTTCAGGAATTTCATGGTTTCTGGTCTTACATTCATGTCTTTTATTCATTTTGAGTTAACTTTTGTGTATGGTATCTAGTTTTATTCTTTTGCATGTGACTTTCCAGTTTTCTCAACACCATTTTTTGAAAAGACTGTCCTTTTTCTGTATGTTCTTGGCTCCTTCATCAAAAATTAACTGTCCATGTATGTGTGGGTTTATTTCTGGGCTCTCAATTCTGTTCACTTATCTGTATGTCTGTTATTATGCCAATACTATACTGTTTTGATTGCTATAGCTTTGCGAAGTTTGAAGTCAGGGAATGTGATACCTCTAATTTTGTTCTTCTCTTTCAAGAGTGCTTTGTCTATTGGGGGTCTTTTGTGGTTCTATACAAGTTTTTGAATTATTTGTTCTATTTCTCTGAAAAATACCATTGGAATTTTGATAGAGATTGCATCGAATCTATAGATTGCTTTGGGTAGTATGAACATTTTAACAATATTGAGCCTTCCAGCCCATATGCATAGAATATCTTTCCATTTATTTGTGTCTTCTTCAATTTCCTTCATCCATATTTTATAGTCTTCAATGTGGAGGTCTTTCACCTCCTTGGTTAAATTTATTCCTAGGTATTTAATTATTTTTGATTCAATCGTAAATGGGATGGATGGTTTTCTTAATTTATCTTTCTGATAGTTCATTTTTTAGTGTATAGAAATGCCACTGGTTTCTGTAGATTGATTTTTTGTATCCTGCACCTTTACTGAATTAATTTATTTTAGTAGCTTTTTGGTGGCTCTTTAGGGTTTTCTATATAAAGTATCATGTCACTGGCAAATAGTGACAGTTTATTTCTTTCTTTCCCATTTGAATGTCTTTTATTTCATTTTATTGCTTAATTCCTGTAGTTAGGACTTCCAATGTTATGTTGAATAACTGTGGCAAGAGTGGGTATCCTTGTGTTGTTCCTGGTTTTAGAGGAAAAAGTCACCATTGAGTAAGACGTTAGCTGTGGACTTCTCATATATAGCCTTTATTATGTTGTGGTATGTTCCCTCTATACCTACTTTGTTAAGAGTTTTTGTAATAGATGGATGTTGAATTTTGTCAAATGCTTTTTCTGCATCTATTGAGATGATCCTGTGACTTTTATCCTTCATTTTGTTAATGTAGTATATCATGTTGATTGATCTGTGGATGTTGAACTCTCCTTGCATCCCTGAAATAAATCTCACTTGATCATGGTGAATGATCTTTTTAATGTATTGTTGAATCTGGTTTTCTAATATTTTATTGGGTAATTTTGCATCTATGCTTATTATTGGCCTGTAATTTCTTTGTGTGTATGTGGTATCAGAGTAATGCTGGCTTCATAAGATGAGTTGGCAAGAGGATATTTCAGGTGCCTGGGTGGTTCAGTCGGTTAAACATCTGCCTTTGGTTCCAGTCATGATCCCGGGTCCTGGAATTGAGCCCTGCATTGGGCTCCCTGCTAAGTGGGGAGCCTGCTTCTTCCTCTCCCTCTTGTCTGCCACTCCCCTTGCTTGTGCTCTCTCTCTCTCTCTCTCTCTGTCAAATAAATAAAATCTTTATTTAAAAAGAAGAGGATACTTCAATTTTTGGGAAGAGTGAGAAAGATAGGTATTAAGTGTTCTTTGAATGTTTGGTAGAATACACCAGTGCAGCTCTCTGGCCCTAGACTTTTGCTTGTTGGGAGATTTTTGATTACTGTTTCAATCTCCTTACCAGTAATCAGTCTATTCAGATTTTCTTCATAATTAGTCTTGGAAGATTGTATGTTTCTAGGCATTTGTCCATTTCTTCTAGAGTGGCCAATTTGTTGGCAGATAATTGTTTGCAGTATCTCTTATAATCCTTTGTATTTTTGTGGTATCAATTGTAATGTCTTTCATTTCTGATTTTGTTTATTTGATCCCTCTTTTTCTTTGTTAGTCTAGCTAAACATTTGTCAAATTTATCTTTTCAAAGAACCCAACTCTTAGTTTCACTGATCTTTTCTATTATTTAAGTCTCTGTTTCATTTATTTCTGCCCTGATCTTTATTATTTCTGGGCTTCATTTGTTCTTTTTGTAGTTTCTTTAGGTATGAATTTAGATAGTTTGAGATTGTTTTTGTGTCTTGTCCTAAGTCTGTATTGCTATGAGCTTCCCTCTCAGAACTGCTTTTGCTACATCCCATAAATTTTGCTATGTCATATTTCTGTTTTCATTTGTCTCTAGGTATTTTTTTATTTCTTCTTTGATATCTGCAATGACCCATTGGTTGTTTGTATCATGTTGTTTAGTCTGCACATTTTTTTCCAGTTTTCTTTTTGTAATTGATTTCTAGTTCATAACATGGTCAGAGAAGATGCTTGATATGATTTCAGCCTTCTTGAGTTTATTGAGACTTATTTTATGGCCTACCATGTAATCAGTCCTGGAGAATGTTTTCTGTGCACTTCGGAAGAATGTATATTCTGTTGCTTTTGGTTGGGATGTTCTGTATATATCTATTTAATTCATTTGGTCTAATATGCTTTTTAAGGTTAATGTTACAGAGATTATCTACTACCCCAAATCAGAGAATCGTTTGTTTTAATAGTTTTTTTTCATTTCTTTTATGTTTATGAAATATTGGGTCTCATATTATTTTAGGTTTTCTTCTTCAGATAAGTTTATAAACAAAATGATATCTAATAAACTAAAATATGTCTTCAAATGTTTTGTGATTTTCAATACTGTGATTGTTGTGTACAAGTTTCTCTCTCTTTTTTTAAATTTAAGTAAGATAATTGGAGGACATGCCAATATATTTTGCCATAGCATATTGGAGAATATATTTCTGTTACCTTCACATGTGTGCCTATGTGACTAGTTGAGAATTCTTAAATCACAATTTTTCTCCTCAAAACTTAATACAAATTATTACATTGTATTTTGATTCCTCATATTGAAGAGAATACATCTAAAACTTATCTGAATTTTATTTGACATGCTTTTTTACTCTAATGTTTGTATGATTCTTTGTCTTTAAAGTTCAATAATTTTTTCCAAAATAAGTATCCACTTGATTGCTTTTCATTATGTATATCTGTCACAAATAATTTTATGTGTAAACATTAGTCTTCCTTTAGGAATTGTTTTCCTCCAATTTCTAATTATTTTTAGATATATTTGTGTTCTCCTTAATTATGCTAATTATTAAATATGAGTTATATATAAATTATATTTTTTCTAATCACTTTTATCTCTGTTCCTTTTCTTTATATTCTGGAAAATTTTCTTTTATCTATGCTCCATATCAATTTATTATGTTTCCAACAGCTTCAATTTTATATTATACTGCTTCTAATTTAGTTTTAGGTTTTATATCGTTAGTCTCTTTTCTCTTAAATTTATTCCTTAGACATGCCAGAAACTTTTTCATCTCAATCTATTTTCTTATCAGCATATCTCTTATTTTACAGAACTTATGCTTTAATTTCCTGAAGAATACAAATTTATGTTGCCTCAGATGTTCTAGTGATAATCTATTTCCTGAAGTAAATTATCCAACAGATGCTTTTTTAAAAAAGATTTATTTATTTATTTGAGAGAGAGAGAGAGAGACCACGCGTACAAGCAGAGGAGGGGCAGAGGAAAAGGAAGAGGGAGAGAGTCTCAAGCAGATTCCCTGCCAAGCGCAGACTGCAATGCAGGGCTCAATCTCAAGACCCTGAGATCATGACCTGAGCCAAAATCAGGAGTTGGACACTCAACCGACTAAGCCACTCAGGTGCCCCCCCAACAGATCCTTTTTAAGCCACCTTTTGCATGTTTATCAAGATAATATGTGGAAGGCCAGGCAAGATGGCGGAGGAGTAGGAGACCTAGATTTCATCTGGTCTCAGGAATTCAGCTGCATAGGGATCAAACCATTCTGAACACCTACGAACTCAACAGGAGATCGAAGAGGAGAGTAGCAACAACTCTCTGAACAGAGAAGTGACCAATTACTGGAAGGTAGGACGTGCGGAGAAGTGAATCTGAGGGGATATTCGGGAGGATAGATGGCAGGGGAGGGGGCCTCCATCGGCTGCTTCTGGCAAGTGATAGAGCCGCAGAGCACAAAATCAGAACTTTTAGAAGTCGGGTCCGCTGAGGGACGTCGCTCCAGTGGCTAAGCAGGGGGTGGAATCCTCCCGGGACAGTGTGGTCTCAGGACCCTTGGGGTCACAGAAAGACCAGGGGTGCCTGAGTGTGCCAGAGCTCCTAGGTATCGGAGCGGGGAAGCTGGCTGCAGAGACAGAGCCAAGGCGCGGGCTCTCAGCTCGGGGTTGCCATAAACTGTGATCCGTGGCCAGTCGGGCCACTGCTCCTCCAGCAGGGACCCAACAAGCAGCAGAGCTGAGGAGACTCCCCTTCCTCCCCCGGGAGGAGCAGCGCGGGAGCGCACCGCAGGGATCTGCTGGGTTTGGAGACTCCACACGGGGTCGGGTGCCAGAGATACAAACGCTCAGTCACAGGTGGTCACAGGCCGGGTGAGCACTGAGTGCGGCCGGAGACCGGGCAGACGGGAGTGACTGCTTTTCTCTGGGGGCGCACTGAGGAGCGGGGCCCCGAGTTCTCAGCTCCTCCGGGTGGAGATTGGGAGGCCACCATTTTCGCCCTGGTCCTCCAAAGCTGTACCAAGAGCTTTCAGGGAAAAAAGCTCCTGAGAGGAAACCCGAGCAGCTTGCTTAGCCCGGACAGACAAGGACAGGGCAGTTCAGCCTCCGGCAAGGACAATTGGAAACCACGGCAACAGGCCCCTCCCCCAGAAGATCATGAACAGCCAGCAAGCCAAGACCAAGTTTACAGATCAAGGAGAATGGGAGAACTCCAGCGCTAGGGGAATACTGCACATCGAATTCATGGCTTTTTTTTTTACCATGATTCATTAGTTCATCAAAGTTAATTTTTTAACTGTTTTTTTTTTAATTTTTCTTTTTCCCTTTTTCAACCAACATCTTATCAATCCCTTTAAAAAAAAAAACATTTTTATTTTTCATTTTTAGAGTCATATTCTATCCCTTCAGAGTAGTTACCCTTATTTTTGGCATATATATATATAAGTTGTCCTCTCTTTAAAATTTGGAGATACAGTTTCTTCTAACAGATCAAAATATACCCTAAATCACTAGTGTATGGCTTTGTTCTAGTCTCATGCCTGATCACATTCTCTCCCTTTTTTCTTTCTTTTTAAATCATCTTCTTTCTTTTTTCAAACAACTTATCAATTCCTTTATAAAATCTTTTAAATTTTCATCTTTACACTCATCTTCCATCCCTTCATTGTATCAACCCTTATTTTGTACATATATGTCTTTCTTCCTTTAAAATTTTAGGAGGCACTTTTTTCTAACAGACCAAAATACGCCCAAAATCTAGTGTGTGGCACTGATCTATGCACTAGCCTGATCATATTTGATCATCCTCTGCTTTTTTTGTATTGTTCTGTTTTTGTTTTTATCTTTTTTCTTTCTTTTTTTTTTCCTCTTTCTTTTTTCTTTCTTTCCCTTTCTACTCCCCTGGTTTCAGGTCTTTTCTGATCTGTATACAGTATATTTGCTGGAGACGTTGTTAACCTGTTAGCATTTTGTTCTGTCATTCATCTATTCTCCTCTGGACAAAATGACAAGACGAAAAACATCACCTCAGCAAAAAGAACAAGAGGTAGTACCCTCAGTCAGGGACCTACTCAATATGGACATTAGTATGATGTTGGACCTAGAGTTCAGAATCATGACTTTAAAGATACTAGCTGGGCTTGAAAAAAGCATGGAAGTTATTAGAGAAACCCTTTCTGGAGAAATAAAAGAACTAAAATCTAAACAAGTCAAAATCAAAAAGGCTATTGATGAGGTGCAATCAAAAATGGGGCACTAACTCCTAGGATAATGAGGCAGAAGAGAGAATCAGTGATATAGAAGACCAAATGATGGATATAAAGAGGCTGAGAAAAAGAGATAAACAACTACAGGATCACGAGGGCAGAATTCGAGAGATAAGTGATAAGATAAGACGAAACAACATTAGAATAAGTGGGATCCCAGAAGAAGAAGAAAGAGAGAGAGGGGCAGAAGGTATATTGGAGCAAATAATAGCAGAGAACTTCCCTAATGTGAGGAAGGAAACAGGCATCAAAATCCAGGAGGCACAGAGAACCCCTCTCAAAATCAATAATAATAGGACAACACCCCTACATCTAATAGTAAAACATACGAGTCTCAGAGACAAAGAGAAAAATCCTGAAAGCAGCTCGGGAAAAGAGATATGTAACCTACAATTGTAGAAATATTAGATTGGCAACAGACCTATCCACAGAGACCTGGCAGGCCAGAAAGGACTGGCATGATATCTTCAGAGCACTAAACGAGAAAAATATGCAGCCAAGAATACTATATCCAGCTAGGCTGTCGTTGAAAATAGAAGGAGAGATAAAAAGCTTCCAGAACAAACAAAAACTAAAGGAATTTGCAAACACGAAACCAGCCCTCCAAGAAATATTGAAAGGGGTCCTCTAAGCAAAGAGAGAGCCTAAAAGCAGCATAGATCAGAAAGGAACACAGACAATATACAGTAACAGACACCTTACAGGCCATACAATGGCACTAGATTCATACCTTTCAATAGTTACCCTGAATGTAAATGGGCTCAATGCCCCAATCAAAAGACACAGGCTATCAGATTGGATTAAAAAACAAGACCCATGAATATGCTGTCTGCAAGAGACTCATTTGAGACCCAAAGACACCCCTAGATTGAAAGTGGGGGTGGAAAACCATTTACCATGCTAATGGACACTAAAAGAAAGCTGGGGTGGCAATCCTCATATCAGACAAATTAGATTTTAAAACAAAGACTGTCATAAGAGAAGAGGAAGGACACTATATCCTACTTAAAGGGTCTATCCAACAAGAAGATCTAACAGTTGTAAACATCTATGCCCCTAACATGGGAGCAGCCAATTATATAAGGCAATTAATAACAAAAGCGAAGAAACACATTGACAACAATACGATAATAGTGGGGGACTCTAACACACCCCTCACTGAAATGGACAGATCATCTAAGCAAAAGATGAACAAGGAAATAAAGACTTTAAATGAGACACTGGACCAAATGGACTTCATAGACATATGCAGAACATTCTGTCCCAAAGCAACGGAATACACATTCTTCTCTAGTGCCCATGGAACATTCTCCAGAATTGATCACATCCTAGGTCACAAATCAGGTCTCAACCGGTACCAAAAGACTGGGATTATTCCCTGCATATTTTCTGACCACAATGCTTTGAAACTAGAACTCAATCACAAGAGGAAAGTCAGAAAGAACTCAAATACATGGAGGCTAAAGAGCAATCTACTAAAGAATGAATGGGTCAACCAGGAAATTAAAGAAGAATTTAAAAAATTCATGGAAACCAATGAAAATGAAAACACAACTGTTCAAAATCTTTGGGATACAGCAAAGGCAGTCCTGAGAGGAAAGTATATAGCAATACAAGCCTTTCTCAAGAAACAAGAAAGGTCTCAAATACACAACCTAACCCTACACCTAAAGGAGCTGGAGGAAGAACAGCAAATAAAGCCTAAACCCAGCAGGAGAAGAGAAATCATAAAGATCAGAGCAGAAATCAATGAACTAGAAACAAAAGAACAGTAGAACAGATCCACGAAACTAGGAGCTGGTTCTTTGAAAGAATTAACAAGATTGATAAACCCCTGGCCAGACTTATCAAAAAGAAAAGAGAAAGGACCCAAATCCACAAAATCATGAATGAAAGAGGAGAGATCACAACCAACACCAAAGAAATACAAACAATTATAAGAACATATTATGAGCAACTCTATGCCAGAAAATTAGATAACCTGGAAGAAATGGGTGCATTCCTAGAGATGTATCGACTACCAAAATTGAACCAGGTAGAAATAGAAAACCTGAACAGACCTATAACCACAAAGGAAATTGAAGCAGTCATCAAAAATCTCCCAACAAACAAAAGCCCAGGGACAGATGGCTTCCCAGGGGAATTCTATCAGACATTTCAAGAAGAATTAATACCTATTCTCCTGAAACTGTTCCAAAAAATACAAATGGAAGGAAAACTTTCAAGCTCATTTTATGAGGTCCGCATTACCTTGATCCCAAAACCAGACAAAGACCCCATCAAAAAGGAGAATTACAGACCAATATCCTTGATGAACATGGATGCAAAAATTCTCACCAAATTACTAGCCAATAGGATCCAACAGTACATTAAAAGGATTATTCACCAGGACCAAGTGGGATTTATCCCTGGGCTGCAAGGCTGGTTCAACATCCGCAAATCAATCAACGTGATACAATACATTAACAAAAGAAAGAACAAGAATCATGATCCTCTCAATAGATGCAGAAAAAGCATTTGACAAAGTACAGCATCCTTTCTTGATCAAAACTCTTCAGAGTATAGGGATAGAGGGTACATACCTCAATATCATAAAAGCCATATATGAAAAACCTACAGCAAATATCATTCTCAATGGGGAAAAGCTGAGAGCTATTCCCCTAAGGTCAGGAACACGGCAGGGATGTCCATTCTCACCACTGCTATTCAACATAGTATTAGAAGTCCTAGCACAGCAATCAGACAACAAAAAGAAATGAAAGGCATCCAAATTGGCAAAGAGGAAGTCAAACTCTCACTCTTTGCAGATGATAAGATACTGTATTTGGAAAACCCAAAAGACTCCACCCCAACACTGCTAGAACTCATACAGGAATTCAGTCAAGTAGCAGGCTATAAAATCAATGCACAGAAATCAGTGGCATTCCTATACACCAACAACAAGACAGAAGAGAGACAAATCAAGGAGTCGATCCCATTTACAATTGTACCCAAAACCATAAGATACCTAGAAATAAATTTAACCAAAGAGGCAAAGGATCTGTACTCAGAAAACTATAAAATACTCATGAAAGAAATTGAAGAAGACACAAAGAAATGGAAAAACGTTCCATGCTCATGGATTGGGAGAACCAACATAGTGAAGATGTCAATGCTACCTAGGACAATCTACACATTCAATGCAATCCCCATCAAAATACCATCCACTTTTTTCAAAGAAATGGAACAAATAATCCTAAAATTTGTATGGAACCAGAAGAGACCCCAAATAGCCAGAGGAATATTGAAAAAGAAAAGCAAAGCTGGCGGCATCACAATTCCGGACTTCCAGCTCTATTACAAAGCTGTCATCATCAAGACAGTATGGTACTGGCACAAAAACAGACACATAGATCAATGGAACAGAATCGAGAGCCCAGAAATGGACCCTCAACTCTATGGTCAACTCATCTCTGACAAAGCAGGACAGAATGTCCAATGGAAAAAAGACAGTCTCTTCAACCAATGGTGTTGGGAAAACTGGACAGCCACATGCAGAAGAATGAAACTGGACCATTTTCTTACACCACACACAAAAATAGACTCCAAATGGTTGAAAGACCTAAACATGAGACAAGAGTCCATCAAAATCCTAAAGGAGAAAAGAGGCAGCAACCTCTTCGACCTCAGCTGCAGCAACTTCTTCCTAGAAACGTCGCCAAAGGCAAGGGAAGCAAGGGCAAAAATGAACTATTGGGATTTCATCGAGATAAAAAGCTTTTGCACAGCAAAAGAAACAGTCCACAAAACCAAAAGACAACCGACAGAATGGGAGAAAATATTTGCAAATGACATATCAGATAAAGGTCTAGTATCCAGAATCTATAAAGAACTTCTCAAACTCAACACTCAAAGAACAAATAATCCAATCAAGAAATGGGCAGAAGACATGAACAGACATTTTTCCAAAGAAGATATCCAAATGGCCAACAGGCACATGAAAAAGTGCTCAACATCGCTCAGCATCAGGGAAATCCAAATCAAGACCTCAATGAGATACCACCTCACACCAGTCAGAATGGCTAAAATTAAGTCAGGAAACAACAGATGTTGGCAGGGATGTGGAGAAAGGGGAACCCTCCTACACTGTTGGTGGGAATGCAAGCTGGTGCAGCCACTCTGGAAAACAGTATGGAGGTTCCTCAAACAGTTGAAAATAGAGCTACCATACGATCCAGCAATTGCACTACTGGGTATTTACCACAAAGATACAAATGTAGGGATCCGAAGGGGTACGTGCACCCCAATGTTTATAGCAGCAATGTCCACAATAGCCAAACTGTGGAAAGAGCCAAGATGTCCATCAACAGACGGATGGATAAAGAAGATGTGGTATATATATACGATGGAATATTATGCAGCCATCAAAAGGAATGAGATCTTGCCATTTGCAACAACGTGGATGGAACTGGAGGGTGTTATGCTGAGTGAAATAAGTCAACCAGAGACAGACATGGATCATATGACCTCAGTGATATGAGGAATTCTTAATCTCAGGAAACAAACTGAGTGTTGCTGGAGTGGTGGGGGGTGGGAGGGATGGGGTGGCTGGGTGATTGACATTGGGTAGGGCATGTGCTATGGTGAGTGCTGTGAATTGTGCAAGACTGTTGAATCACAGATCTGTACTTCTGAAACAAATAATGCAACATATGTTAAGAAAAAAGAAAAAGAAGAAGATAGCAGGAGGGGAAGAATGAAGAGGAGTAAGTTGGAGGGGGAGATGAACCATGAGAGACGATGGACTCTGAAAAACAAACTGAGGGTTCTAGAGGGGAGGAGGGTAGGGGGATGGGTTAGCCTGGTGATGGGTATTAAAGAGGCACATTCTGCATGGAGCACTGGGTGTTATGCACAAACAATGAATCATGGAACACTACATCAAAACCTAATGATGTAATATATGGTGATTAACATAACCATAAAAAAATTTTAAAAATAAAAATAAAATGTAAAAAAAAAGATAATATTTGGATTATTAATTTGTGGCAGATCACATAACTTGATTCAATAAGTGAGATGTTTTATATTCTTTCACCAACTATTACCTAACATATTAATGGTAAAGAAGACTTCAGTTTCCAATCACTAGGTTTGAAAGACCTACCAAGGGAAGCCAAAAACAAAAACAAAAACAAAAAAGGAAGAAATAAATTATCCTAAAAACTGATTTTTCTCTCCTCCTTAAAATAAGAGAAAGGGGTCTGTAAACAGGAAAGGCAAATAAGAGTAGCATAAGAAAAAGAAGTGAGAGTTAATAGTGACTGTGAAATTTTCTGTGCCTAGGAAGTAGATTGTTGGGCTGGGAGGGGTGGCCCTAGCTCTCTTCTTAAATTTCTTGCTGCCAGTGACAGAGGAGGGGTGATGAGAAAGTAGTGTGAACTTAATGGAACTAGAGTGGGGGTTCAGATTCAAATATAGTCCATTCCAGATAATATTTTTGCACTTCAACTCCAGGACTGTAAAATGTTATACAAGCTAGATTTATTTCGTTTATTTTGATTCAGGCATTTTGTATAACTTTGTGTTTGTTTTACTGGATATTCATGTTTAAGCCAGAACACACCTAAACAATCTTAGTGTCTCCCTATTTCCCCCTAAATAATGTAGGTGAATCTTGTAGCCCCTCCCTGTGATTTATGTCCGAGAGTTTATTGAAGACATGAGTTTTATATTCTATGTTCAGTCATATAGCAATCTGAGGAAAGTTGGGTAGTTTCATCTAAAAAAGGTTTTTTGTTTAGTTCTATATTTGGTTTGTTCTGTGCTTATTTTGACTCTTTTGATTTTTGAGGGGTTGGGAGGATTGCTAAACTTCCCCTGGTGGATGAAGGTTCTGCTGTTTCTGGATTACTCATTTGCATTAAAATGAAGTCACAACATTGCTAAGGAATTAGGTTAAAAAAATAACTGAATTTAATGAGCCTGCATATTGTCACCTTTCCCACTTTAGCTGTCTTTACTACTGCTGGGCTTTACATAAATGGCTCCTTGTAGGCTGTTTCCCATCTTTTTCATGGTCCAACTTTATCTCCCTTTTCTCTCAATTATATTAGAATAATCTCACATCATAATTAAGAATCTGGGTCAAAAATAGGAATAACCACACGTTTTGTCACATAGCCCTGTCACTAGGCCCTTCATTCCTCCAAATTAGTGTATATTTTATGGGTTTTCTGAAAGGTGTTCCTGTAATTTCCTGCAGTACTGCACTACTCTCTAGAAAGGGGAATTTTGCATTTTCTCCTGGTGACTTCCTTTGATTTGAATTATCTGGAGTATGTGGTTGGCACCATTCCATTATTTCAGCCCTGGTGAAGGGTTTTTCTTTGTTTTCTTTCACATGTCTTTTTAGTTGTTTAGATCAGTTTCTTCTCTGTCATCTGTTATACCATAATCTTTCTCAGAATTCCCTCCTGCATGCTTTTTCATTGTTAAAATATTTATATAGCCTGCCAAGACAACTCTGGGAAAACAAGCAGGTCTAGAGGAAAGAGACTGGCAAGCTGCCTTAGCAACAGCATCTGGC
This sequence comes from Callorhinus ursinus, assembly GCF_003265705.2. NCBI lineage: Eukaryota > Metazoa > Chordata > Mammalia > Carnivora > Otariidae > Callorhinus > Callorhinus ursinus. The sequence goes on along the minus strand of NW_027397086.1, from coordinate 24,909,046 downwards.
AGTAACAACCAGCTGGGGCTTACAATGCTCTCTCTGGTAGAGAACACATCAATGCAAACTTCACATAGCTGAGAACACAGTGGTTCCCTCAACCTGGGCGTGGATGGCAGTTTGTCTGAATTTCCATGTTCCTTTAGTGTCCTGATGACTATAAGCCAGAATGAGCTGTTTGACCTGAAACAGTTGTACTTATCACATCACCAAATAGAAAAACTGCAGGGGCAAGAGACATACCTCTGCTGAGACAAAAATAACTTGGGGAAGTGCAGTCAACCTTGGGTGAAGTAATTGCAAAGCTGCAGGGGTAACCCAGAGCAATAAACTGAGTTCCTAGTCATTTACCATCCTGCTATAATTACCTTTGCAGTGATCTATGATAAGAAATCAGCAGATCTGGCTAAGGCAGCCACTCCTGGGGTAAGACAAGATTAATATCAGAGTTTTGTTTTTTTTTAAGATTTTATTTATTTATTTATTTATTTGAGAGAGAGAGAGAGAAAACGGAGAGGGAGAAGCAGAATCCCTGCTGAGCAGAGAGCCCAACAGGGCCCAATCCTAGGACCCTGACATCATGACCTGAACCCAAGGCAGCCGCTTAACCACCTGAGCCACCCAGGCACCCCAATATCAGAGTTTTGCAAAGAAGCGTACTCATTCACAGGATGGAGACAACTCTTTCCACACTTGAAAATAATGGGCATGTAAGAAGAGAGCTATACAAGTCTTGGATTATAGCAAGTAACTGACATTACTAAAAATAATACTTTTTTTAAAGAGAGAAAAACATATTCATTCTTTCTAGTCACATTTTCTGAGGGAATATGATATCTTTTAGTCCTGGGTAGAGTGACAAAAAGCTCCAAAGTGAAAATTTTAAACTAAAGCTTAAACAATTAATACTTTTAATCTGAAAAAAATCAGATTTTTGCTAAAAAAAAAAGATTTTATGCGGCCCTATATAAAATCCCTGTGTATATATGCAGGCTATTGAATGCTTTTTACCTGCATTAACTACTGACTTTACCATGTAGGGAGCTAGGGTACAAAATGACCTTGGATTTCCAAAGTAAACTGTAACATTAAATTATGATTATTGAACCACTTTAGTATATTCTGTTAAATCTAGGAATTTTTTTTTAATTAATTCATTAAAACTGAAAAAATGTCGGGTGCCCGGGTGGCTCAGTTGGTTAAGCAACTGCCTTCGGCTCAGGTCATGATCCTGGAGTCCCAGGATCGAGTCCCGCATCGGGCTCCCTGCTCAGCGGGGAGTCTGCTTCTCCCTCTGACCTTCTTCCCTCTCATGCTCTCTCTCTACCATTCTCTCTCTCTCAATAAATAAATAAAAATCTTTTTAAAAAACTGAAAAAATGTCTATTGAGTATCTACACTAGGAACTCTCTGAGGAGTTTGTGTTAGAGTTAAATAAGTTGTCACAGTAGATGGAGGTAACTGCCATAAGTGAATAATTATAAGAGAATGGAGTGACTAGCCCCACCCAGGCTTTTAAGAGATGCCTTGCAGAGATGACATATGGATTGGGTATAGAAGGATAATTTGTAGTTCATGGGCAGAAGGTCATTTCAGGATTTCAGACAGAAAGAATAAAATGAGCTAATGAATAGATATATAAAAGGCTATGATGAACTCAGGGAACAGCAAATTCTTCAATGATACTGAAAGTAGAGTACATGAGAAGTGCCATGAAGTTAAAAATGAGAAGGGGTCTCATGCCTAATAAAGAAGGACTCTGTGCATTAGAGTAAGAAATGTTAATTTTATCTAGCAGGCAAATGGCAGAATTTGAGTATTTTTAAGCTAGAGACTGGCATGAGCAGAAGTGCCTTTTATAGCAATATGAACAATGGAAGAGGGTGAGATTATATTTAAGGAGAAAAATTATTCTACTTTCAATCTCTAAATACTTGAAATATTAAAACATTTTTTATCAGTAAAGTCATACTTATTTAAATGTTTTTGTTTAGTTTACCAAAATCAAAAAGTAATACCTTATCTTTCTGTTCAGTTAAATAATTTTCTAAATGAGTTAATCTTCTGAAACATACATGTCAAGAGTGAATATTTCAGAATGTTTCACTGTTTTAACTCGATATTCCTGATTATCGTCCTTTTTATAGTAGAATATTTTCTAATCTCCTTTCATGATTAAGTGTTTTGTTAAGTGTCTGGGAGAGGGCTCGTTTGTCTTGTGGATTCAAAATACAGAGTTTCCTGCTTTTGAAGTGATTGGTTGAAACTTGAAAGCCTACCAAGGGTTCCAAAGACAAAGATCATCATCTCATCAGATGGACTCCCTGAAGACAAGCCCCTTAGAAATAGATCATTTGCAGGTTTGCTACCCAATCTGTTAATAATTTTCTGCTAAGTCTTGATTTTCATGTTTTCTCAAAATAATTTTTTTAAACTGCAAGAAGTAACACATGATAATTATAACAAAGCAAGCAACACAAAGCAAAAAATAAGTCTTGTTGTACACACCTTGAACTCCACCCCACCATGATAAACAGTGTCAACAGTTGATATCTAGCCAGTGTTGATATATTTTCCAACTTTCTTAGAAATATTAGTTAAGGGCACCTGGGTGGCTCAGCCGGTTAAGCTCGGGTCATGATCCTGGGGTCCCGGGATTGAGTTTCGCATCGGGCTCCCTTCTGAGTGGGGAGTCTGTTTCTCCCTCTGCCCTTCACCCGATTTGTGCACTCTCTCTCTCTCTCTGTGTCTTTCAAATAAATAAATAAAATCTTAAAAAAAAAAAGAAATATTAGTTAAGGTGTCAAAGTTGAAAACAACAGTTGGAAACCTTTGAAAGGAATGAAGGAAGAAAAGAGGGAAAAGAAAGAGAAAGAAAAGCTGCAAAGCAAATCTCAGCTTAATCTTTCATATCATATAAATAGACAGCAAGGGTTTAAAGGAAAGCATTCTTCTAAGCAGTGAGTTGTCTTTAGCAGGAGCTCCATAGCCTCACTTCCTAGAACACAGAAAGCTGCTTTCCTACTCTTCAAGTGAAATGGAAAGGGCTCTTGGAGACGCTGGAATGCCTGCAAGAAGGGGAGTTGATCTGAATCCCCACTGGCTGCCTGATAAACTGCAGAAACATTTGAGTACTCATTACTATAGCAGAAAGGCCTCAGTGAAGGCCCTTGGGTGAGCAAGGAATTTGGAAGTATCCAGTCCCTGAACATCAAGAAGTTGTTTCTGTCCCTTCTGGGAAGTCTTCAGGCAAGACCTGGCGGGAGCAGTTACATAAATGGCAGGCAGGACAAGCAGCTGGGACTTAACTCCCAACATTTAGAAGTTTACATGGGCCAGGTGGCCCCTGAGGAAAGTACCTTGGCTTGAGCTATCTTTATGTAAAGTTAAATGGACACCAGGCCTGAAAATTTCCCAAGCAGAAAAAAACCATTTCAGCCAGGTAAGCAAAGTAAAATCTAGCAAAACCTAGGTTATTTCTTGTAAATGCCTCTGATAATGATAAAATAAACTAAGTCATCTGCCTGAAATGGTGTAGGATAATCACTTTTAACTAATTCCCTGATGCCTGGAAAACCCTCATCATAATAACCAGTCATAAAGGTTAAACAACTTCTTCTTTTTCACTTTATAAGCCATGCTGTAATGTCATGCCTCTGAGATTTATATTAGTTCTGGATTTGAAGACTGTTTGCAAACTGTTCTCTTGTGCACAATAAACTCTTACTATTTTACTGATTTGGTTTTAATTTTTACCATTTTAATTTTTACCATGTCATTTTTTTGACAAAAGCAGTCACCCAGGAGGGAATCTTGCTGATATGGGAACACCCAGAAATACGAAGCCATGAACAGTACTGTACCATCAAGAGCAGAAGCTGGTGCAGAGGTTGTAGGGAGGCCACAAAAGATCAGCCAGAGATTGCTTCACCTGGATCAGAGAACCGAGCTGTGCTAAGGCAGCTGGAGATCCTCCAAAGAAACTATGGTCAAGTCTTCATAATTCAATAAGTCAAAAAAGCAAGATCCAGAAGACTATTACCTCATTTCCTGTTATGAAATTAAAAATCAAGCAAAACTAAATATGTTGATTATATGTATACATGTGATAACTCTTTTTAAAAAAAAAAAGCAAAGAAAAGGCAAGCATAAAATTTAATATAGTTATCAGCTCTAGAGAGAAGCAAGGAGACAAACTAGAGGAGGAGACTTAGGCAGAAGTAAGTTAATATTAATTGTTCAAGTTTTTGGCTTCAGTGGTGATTTTGAGGGTACTTGTTATATTACTAAAAATAAATACATGATCAGGTAAATAAAAAGGCCTTTGCACAGGCCAATGATGTCAATATATAACAAACCAAGGATTATGATGAATCTATTTCTGTTCACCAGAGATCCATATTTAGAAGGAGGGGAGTAGTATGCATGTTCTCTATTGAAGAATTGAAGAACTTCAATAGAAGTTCTCTATTGAAGTAGTATGCGTGTTCTCTATTGAAGTATTTTGTTGTTGTTGTTTCACTACTTTTTATTTTTTTATTATTACTTTTTAAAAGATTTTGTTTACTTATTTTGACAGATAGAGACAGGGAGAGAGGGAACACAAGCAGGGGGAGTGGGAGAAGGAGAAGCAGGCTTCCCCGTGGAGCAGGGGGCCTGATGCGGAGCTCAATTCCAGAACTCTGGGACCATGACCTGAGCCAAAGGCAGGCCCTTAATGACTGAGCCACCCAGGCGCCCCTTGCTATTTTTTAAATTGGCAACAGTTGCCAATATCTTCCAGAGGTATTCTAGCAGATAGTGTTAACAAACTTCTATGTGTCTAAACCAGATAAAGTGAGATGTACATGGAAACAGGTTATGTGCTCTCCACCAGATGCCCCTCAATTCAGCTTTGATCCTCAGCTTTTCCTTCTCCAGACCTCGTATTAATTTTCCATCTTGGTGAATCATATGGGTTGAATGACTGTTTCTTTAAACCATTCTTTTTTTTTCCAGGTAATATATATTTTATTATGTTATGTTAATCACCATACACTACATCATTAGTTTTTGATGTAATGTTGCATGACTCATTGTTTGCATATAACATCCAGTGCTCCATTCAGTACGTGCCCTCTTTAATACCCATCACCAGGCTAACCCATCGCCCCACCCTCCTCCCCTCTAGAACCCTCAGTTTGTTTCTCAGAGTCCATAGTCTCTCATGGTTCATCTCCCCCTCCGAAATCCCCCCCTTCATTTTTCCCTTCCTGCTATTTTCTTTTTTTTTTTTAACATATAATGTATTATTAGTTTCAGAGGTACAGGTCTGTGATTCTACAGTCTTACACAATTCACAGTGCTCACCATAGCACATATCCTCCCCAATGTCTGTCACCCAGCCACCCCATCCCTCCCACCCCCACCATTCCAGCAACCCTCAGTTTGTTTCCTGAGATTAAGAATTCCTCATATCAGTGATATCATATGATACATATCTTTCTCTGATTGACTTATTTCGCTCAGCATAATACCCTCTAGTTCCATCCACATCATTGCAAATGGCAAGATTTCATTCCTTTTGATGGCTGCATAATATTCCATTGTATATATATACACCACATCTTCTTTATCTATTCATCTGTTGATGGACATCTTGGCTCTTTCCATAGTTTGGTTATTGTGGACATTGCTGCTATAAACATTGGGGTGCATGTACCCCTTCGGATCACTACATTTGTATCTTTGGGACAATACCCAGTAATACAATTGCTGGGTCGTATGGTAGCTCTATTTTCAACTTTTTGAGGAACCTCCCTACTGTTTTCCAGAGTGGCTGCACCAGGTTGCATTCCCATCAGCCGTGTAGGAGGGTTCCCCTTTCTCCACATCCTCGCCAACATCTGTCATTTCCTGACTTGTTAATTTTGGCCATTCTGACTGGTGTGAGGTGGTATCTCACTGAGGTTTTTTGGATTTCCCTGATGCCGAGCGATGTTGAGCACTTTTTCAGGGGTCTGTTGGCCATTTGGATGTCTTCTTTGGAAAAATGTCTGTTCATGTCTTCTGCCCATTTCTTGATTGGATCATTTGTTCTTTTGGTGTTGAGTTTGATAAGTTCTTTATAGATTCTGGATACTAGCCCTTTATCTGATATGTCATTTACAAATATCTTCTCCCATTCTATCGGTTGTCTTTTGGTTTTGTGGACTGTTTCTTTTGCTGTGCAAAAGCTTTTTATCTTGATGAAGTCCCAATAGTTCATTTTTGCCCTTGCTTCCCTTGCCTTTAGCGACGTTTCTAGGAAGAAGTTGCTGCAGCTGAGGTTGAAGAGGTTGCTGCCTGTGTTCTCTTCTAGGATTTTGATGGACTCCTGTCTCACATTTAGGTCTGTCAAACATTTTGAGTCTATTTTTGTGTGTGGTGTAAGGAAATGGTCCAGTTTCATTCTTCTGCATGTGGCTGTCCAATTTTCCCAACACCATTGTTGAAGAGACTGTCTTTTTTCCATTGGACTTTCTTTTCTGGTTTGTCAAAGATGAGTTGACCATAGAGTTGAGGGCCCATTTCTGGGCTCTCTATTCTGTTCCATTGATCTGTGTGTCTGTTTTTGTGCCAGTACCATACTGTCTTGATGATGACAGCTTTGTAATAGAGCTTGAAGTCCAGAATTGTGATGCTACCCACTTTGCTTTTCTTTTTCAACCATTCTTGCCTGTTCTAAGTTTTTCAGAGATTCCTCAAAAACCCTTCATGCTTTCCTGGCTGACATAAGTGTTCTTATTTTTCTTTGAGCATTTATTCACATTCCAGAAGGTGGTCCATGTGGAAGGCACAGGCTAAAATCACTAAATTTGTAGCAGAAGTTATCTCAATGCAGGTTTTATTAATTTTAAAGTTTTCTTTTTCCCATAAATGCTTAATGGAATATATCCAAGAACTAACCAATTATTATTGAACTCTTACTGAATAGAAGTAAGAAATATTCTGTTCTCTTCCTTCTTTGAGTAAATCTATTTCAAAGAGGTTTTTGGAACTGAGGATAAGAAATCCTCCCCTGCTGTTACTGTTGTTGCCTCTTCCATGACACTGTAAGTCATGGAGGGTTAGCAGCCACGCACTAGATTCTTCTCCAATTACCTGCACTGCTTTGAGTGAGCAAGGGAAGTAGTGCCAGCAGTCTCTTCCTTTGTTTGCACCCAGTCTGAGCCATGGTATCCATATATGAGAAAACCTTCAATGTATACTCACCTAGGACCTTCAGTCTAGCTGTTCCCTCTGGCAGATATGCAGTTCTCCTAGTTATCTGTTTGCCTAATGCTCTGTCCTCTTAAATTTCTGCTCAGCTTTCACCTTCTCAATGAAATCATCTACGTTTGTCTCCCTATTGAATACCAGAAATTTTCTTCTTACTCTCAAGATTCGCAACCTCTCTTACCCTGCTTGAGTTTTTCTTTTGCCAAAGGACTCTCTAATATATTATTTACTTATTTTGTGTTTACCATTATTTTTGTAATCCTCCAATTAAAATGTAAACTACATAAGGGTAAGGATTTTTGTGCTTTCACTTGTTGATATATCGCAAGCCCTTAGAGAATACCTGGCCTCTAGTGAGCATATAATAAATTAAAGTAGCATGAATATATGAAGTTTGTAACATGTTCATGGCAGTTTTCCCACTTTCCAGTGATGCTTGTTTTCCTTTTACTATTTAAGAGTGAGTACTCATTTCAATAGGACTCTTGGAGTGGGAGAGTTAGATCTTCTTAATAGAAAAGTTTTCATTGCCAAGGAACCAAAATGAATTTACATTGCCATCTTCCCAAAATGCATCATAATTTTATCATTTCTAAACAGACCTAAATAATCTAAATGCCTGATAAGTGCCTTCTCTTCTCACTGGAAACACACAGGTCAAGCAAATTTATTATTGAAATAGGATGCCGTCTTGTTAACATGGAAACAGAGCAAGAGATGTAAGTTGGACGACTTTGACTGCCTGTGGCATCAAATAATGTTAGTCTGATGCATCCAATCTGACTCAAGGAGAGACCCATAAATAAATATTTGTGCTGGTTCATCAGGGAAGCCTCTTCCAGGCATACTGGTGCAAGTATACCATGATTTTCTGCTCATTGGACCTTGAATTTGCAAATTTCTTGTGGACCCCCTCACCCTGTAACCACAGAGCCTTGCTTTGTTAAGATACCATTGCAGTTATGCATCCTAATTGTGTGCAGACAGGACATCCTTGATTAAATTTTTAGTATTTTCTGAGGTCTTTGATAATACAATCACAGGCAGCCTCATGGATTGTGTCATTTATGAAGCAGAATGATCTCATGCATTACATTTGTATTCTCCCCAATCTCATCTTTAAAGGGTAATCTTAACTTTCATTTGGGAAAGGCATCATACCATTGTATTCATATTCTTATGACATTTACTTACCTTAAAGGGCTGGTTTGAGGGTCACATCACTGAAGTATTTAGAAATGCTCTAAAAATTATCATCTAAATATAACGTGGCATTTTACTTTTTGGTTATTGATACAGTACCTCCTCTCTGAGAGAAATTTTTACCCACTATGTTAGTTGGCAGATGTTTGAAGAATCATGATTCGTTTGGTCATAACAAATTCCATATCATCTCTTTGAATACCTTCAGTAAACAGAATTAAATTACAATGTTTACCACTCTGAGCAAATCATTAAATTTAAAGAATAGAAATATTTTACATCAAACAAGAGCCTTATAACAATCTATGTATCTGATATTATCTCGGATCTTTCAGAGCAGATGAATTAACATCAACAGCTCTCAAACTTTCTCTTCTTTCACCCAAGATCTGTTCAAATTATTTTAATTTCTGGTTACTAAACAACAAGTTCAAGTAAATATCTCTATATTTTAACATATTTTCCCACCATTTACTGTTTCCCATTATGCTTGTTGCAGCATTCGGATCTCAGCTAGCCTAAATAAGAGAGTCAGGCATGGGGTACAGGAATAGCTATGGTTTCTTGTATAAATTATGGATTGACTCTTCATGGATAATAGAGATTTAAAGTAATAAAAACCTGCAGTGACTAAGTGGAGTAGTTTGTTCTTGTTTAGGAAGCTGAAATCCCCAAGGCTTTCTGAAGTAATAGCATTGAAGGTTTCCCAAATAGTTAACAAGTAACTTAAGAAATCAAGAATTGTTTATGAAATTGAGCAGTAAGATCTTTACCTAAACTGGGATATATAATGGAAGCACAGCATTTCTCCAAAACTGGAAATGTATAAAAATGATCAAAGATATCTTGGCAAATTATTTTTGCAGTATGAACTGTGGACCTCAATAACATAACCTGAGATATAAAAAGTTCTGTGAGCAATATTATCTGTACCTCAGCAAATAAGCTGACATCAAAGCTGTCTCTAAGGTTTGATCCCTTACTGAAAGCAGTTACCTTAGCTGTTGTTCTATGTGGCTGTTTTAGGTCAGAAAGCTTGAACTTCTTGCTTTCAGGTATTCTAAAGTGTGAAGTCATTAATAAAAATGTAGAAAGTTATTCTCATCATGTTCCCTACCAAACCTCACGAGAAATATTATGCACAAATATAAATGCTTCCTGCTAGTAAAGTTGTGGATACAACTTTTCCTATTATCATAATGTATTATAGCTGGCTTCACATGTGGGATCGTATGCCTGTGGGCACATCTGTACCCAAAGTGTCAGAAGAGTCTGACCCAAGTTCTGAGAGCTACATAAAGCTATTATTGCTAACCTGAGTGGACTTGTAGGAGGTAAAGCAAGCCCAAGGAAAAACCAATTTAACTACCTTTAGTTGCCTTTCAGATAAATCAAAAACCCAGATTGCTGAGCCTGAATGTCTTATAAGTACCTTCTAAAAATTGTAAATAATACTCTGTACTTGAACAGGACAAATGTGGATGATGCAGTTGCCTTTATTAAATGTCTAGCTTTATACACATAGGGACAAATCATATGTGATTATATGTGACTGGGGGGAATGATTTCTTTAAACTCAAATTTTTTAGATATAGGCATCCTTTGAGTCACATCACTGAATAATTTTTCTTGGTCTATTTGGACTGATTTGCTTCCATATAATTCTAACCTTAAATTTAAAGTGAAGAAATAAGATTTTCTCTTGTTAGAGAGTAAAATTAGGTCAAGAATTAGAAATAAGAAATAATTTGGGCCTAATAGAACATAAGGCTAGAGAAGTGGATTTAATCCCACTTCCACAATAATTAGTTGTTTGAAAAACAGCTTACTGAAATGAACTTCACCAATCCCCACATATGTTAAAATAACATGTGAAAAGACTTTGAAACTCTAAACACAAGATTTTTTTTTTAAACTCCTCAAACTCTTAGCATTTCAATACTGATAGGCTTTGCTCTTAATTTTTTTCCTTCAACCAAAAAAAGTTAAATATACATTGATATCAAATTTATTAACAGATTTTGTAACATATAATGAATTATTTAGAAAGAAGCCTAGCAAACCAAAAAGTAAAATTAAAATATGTATTTCTAACAACTACATATTTTTTATAAAGGGTAAGGTGCTTATAGAATGAAGTTTTTAAGAAAATGAAACTCCTTTTGCTCATTGAGGCTTGACCCATTGCTTTGAAGTTGCTTCAGGCCTTGTGAGTAAACATGGGAAGTGACAGGAAAATGGAGAGAATCCAATGAGAAAGAGCGAGCAGAAACAAAATGGGGGCAGTAGTACCCTGCAGAGATTTACACTTTCTAAGAAGTTGGGGAGTAAAATTAAAGCTGTTGAAAAACAAACCCATTTGCCAATGCCCCTCAAGTCCTACTGCCTAAAGATACAGCAAGGAGACATGCCAGGTTTATTTCTTGAGACAGAATATAGGATTACATACTGCTTATGGGTAACTGTAAACCCTCAGATGTCTGTGTTATCCAAAGCAGCAGACTTTCATTATCAACTTGCACTTTACATGCTCAGCTTCAATAATCCTGCTGAGATAATCAATTTTTTTTTTAGATTTTATTTATTTGAGAGAGAGAGAGAGAGCATGGGGGGTGGCAGAGGAAGAGGGAGAAGCAGACTCCCCCACTGAGCAGGGATACTGATGCAGGCTCCATCCCAGGACCCTGGGATCATGACCTGAGCCAAAGGCAGATGCTTAATAGACTGAGCCACCCAGGCACCCCTGAGATAATTGATTTTTTTACCAGTATTCCTGGGTTCTGTTCTGCTACAGACAGCCCACGTTTCCATTTTCTGTTTTGCACCATCCATTTTTTAAAGCATCCATATCAGCCATTTCCATCATTCCTCTGTCAGTTCAGCAAGTTTTAAGCTAAACAATGAGGCGAGAAAATCTGTTTTACACTCTGACAGAAAGCACTGAATTATTTTGTAGTGATTGAAGGGATTTCCTGTTCTTTGTGGAGCCATGTAATAGAGGCTACATGCTCTATGGCAATGTATAGTCACATTTTTAAGGAGACATCATTTTCTAATAGAAGAAATACATGAAGGTAGAGTTGGAAACACTTGTGTTTGTATCTCAGTCTGTCTCTTAGTAGCTTGTCACTTATTATTATGTCCCCATAGCCTCGTTATTAAAAGGAAGATATTAATCCAAATGATTCCCAAGACTATGAGGGCACATGAAAGGTTTTGTAAGTAAATGGGAATATTGTTTTGAAATACTATTTATTTAATTACGTCTAGTTTATCTTTAATCCTTATTGATTCACAGATACTGCATAACATTATATGTCAAATGCGTCATCCTTAACTTTCACAACTGATCTAAATGCAACCAACTAAAATGCATACTTCAAATTATATGAGGAATGTATTTTTACATCTTACCACTGGTGGAGACAGACTGTGAATCCAGGTCTTCCAAAAGCCAAGATGGTTTTCTTTACTTAGAACATTGCACTTCCCTAGAGGTACTATTTTATTGGCTATTTTAGATAGGTGTGGAAACAAGGTTGAGGCCAAAGACCCCATCTCCAGGCTGAGAAACAGGCCAAAGAAGTCAGAAACTCTAACCCTCTAGAATGATAAGGATGGAATGCCCAAAGTCTGATGAGAAACTACAGATAGTCTCATTAAAATAAGCTGAGGGAAGAATAAGAATTCTTCCATGTGGGTTTATAGAAAGTTGGAAAGAATCAGGATGTCCTTACCTCTGTAACTGAGCCAAGTTGACTACAGCCCACTGACTCCTGAACGGGGCCGGTAGTACTAGTTTTGGTTTTGGCTTAGTGATCTCAGAAGGCAATGTCAAAACACAGCAATCACTGGATAGAGTAGTTTCACTTCCACTTAACAATGTAAAAAATTATAAGTAGTGTTGTTGCCACCCTAACAATAAGAAAACACCAGGTAATCTATAAAATCATAACTATTCTTGAGCTCATCAGATAGCTGACTATGTTGTCTCAAGACAACCTAGCAGCTGAAAGTCTAGGAAGAGACAGAAAGCAGTGGCTTCCCTGAAGCAAACCACAAGGAAGTGATGTCAAGTCAAGTGCCATGTAAGCAGACAAGAATATTTTAGCTAAAATACTTAACAAATTGCCAAAGTTCAAATGCTGGGCAGGGACATTAAGAAATTGAAGTCAGCGCTGCTTAAAGGTATCCATAGTAACAGTTTAAACAAAACCCAGTGCAACTTCTGACTGTATTGTCTCCACATACAAAACATTAGCAAAAGTATGTTTAAAAGAAGTATGCCCATTTCCAGGCATAAATGCTATATATTTTAAAATCTGTTCTGCAATCAATGATAGTAGTTCAATAAAAATCACAAGGAAAAGAAGAAAAACAGCTCATTTTCAGAAGACAAAGTCATCAATAGAACCAGACTCCCAAAAATGGCCCACTTATAGGAACTATTATAGAGGAAATTCAAATTAGCTCTGATTAATATAGAAACATTTTTTTGGAAAAAGTTAATGTCATTACATGAATATATGGGAATTTTCAGCAGAGATAGAGACTCCATTAGAAAGAAACAAATAGATATTCAGAAAATAAAAAGCATGATATTAGGGGTGAAAATGCCTTTGATGGACTCATGAGTGGACTAGACATAGCCTAAGCAAAAAAATCAGTGAATATCAAAAGAAGAAGAAATAACCAAGACTGAAACACAAAGAGAGTTATTTTAAAAAAACAAAAAACAAAGAAATCAAGAGCTATAGAACAAGATCAAATGGCTTAGCAAACATTTACTTGCAATCCCCAAAAAAGGAAGAGACAACAACAACAACAAAAATTTAATTATGGATAAGATAAAAGAAATTAAACCACAGATCCAATAAGCTCAGAGAACACCAAACAGGACAAATATTCTCCTCTGAAAACACACCTATCATATTTAAACTGCTGAAAAACAAAAATAAAGAAAAAATCTTGAAGGCAGCCAAAGAAAAAAGACACATTATATACAGAAGAACAAGAATGAGAATTATTGTGTCAGAAACTATGTAAGCCAAAAGACAGTATAATGACATGTTTAAAGGTTTGAAAGAAGAAAAAAAAAGTTGCCAACCCAGAATCCTATACAGGGCAAAAATTCTGTTAAAAAATGGTGGTCAAATAAAAACGTTTTTAGACCAAAAAAAGCAAAGAAATTGTATTACTAGCATACCTTCAATATAAGGTATGTTAAAGGAAGTTCTTCAAGCAGAAACAATGTACTACACAGAAACTAAGATCAAACATATATATAAAATATGTACCCAGAAATAGTAAAATGAACATACATGTAAAGTATTCTCTCTTTTATTGAAATAGACAGTATAAAGCAATAATAATACCTATGTAGTTTGGGTTTATAGCATATGTTAAAGTAAAATGTAGTTAATAAGAGAAGACAAGATAATAAGAGAAGACAAAACAAAGGAAGAATTGCAAGTATGTTGTATAAAGTTTAATACTCTCTGACGTGATTTAACATTATTTGAAGGTAGATGGTGATTAATTAAAGATGAATGTTGTAACCCTAGTCTTTAAAAAAAGAAGTATAAATATTGAACCAGTAATAGAGACAAAATAGAATCCTAGAAATTATGTAATTAATCCAAAAGCCAGCAGAGAAAAACAAAAGAAAAAGGAGGGGTAGAATAAATATAAACAACTAACTAAATGGTAATATTTGGTCTAAACATATCAATAATTACATTAAATATAAACAGTCTAAACATATTAAAAGACAAAAGACAAAGACAAAGGTAAGAGATTGTTCATAGAATTTTTTAGAAAACATCTATGTAATTGTATGAAAGAAAGTGTTTTTAAATAGAAAACACAGGTTAAAAGTAAAATGAAAAAATATATCCTGAACAAACATTAATCAAAAGGAAGCTTGAGTGGCTATCTTAGTATCAAAGTAGACTTCAGAACAAGGAAAATTGCTATGAAAAAAAAAACTTACCAAAAAAAAGTTCATTTTAACAAGAACACATAAAAATCTTGAACAGGAATTCACTTAATAACACAGCTTCAAAACACATGAAATAGAATTAATAGATAAAAAGAAGTAGACGTATCCACAATTATGGTTGGAGATATTAATGCTCTTCTCAGTAACTGATAGGATGAATAGAGAGGGAAAAATCTTTTAAAGATATAGAAGACCTGAAAAACACTATCAAACAATTTGACATAACTAGCATTTATAGAGTCTTCCACTGAACAAAAGCCAAATACATATTCTTTTCAAGTGTACATGAAACAGCCACAAAGTTAGACCATATTCTAGGTCAGAAAACAACCCTAATAAATTTTTAAAAATTTAAGCCATGCAAAGTATGTTCTCTGACAACAGTATTATCTAAAAGCCAATAACAGAATAATATATGGAAAATCCTCATATATTTAGAAATTAAATGGCATACTTATAAATAACCCATTAGAAAAAAAAGTAATAAGGAAATTAGAATTCGATTTGAATGAAAATGAAAACACATGTTACAAAATTTGTGGGATGCACTTAAACAGGTGCTTAAGAGAAAAGTTATAGTACCAAATGCTTTAACAGAAAAGCAGACATGTTTGAAATCAATGAACTTTCACACTTAGAAACTGGATTTTAAAAAGCAAATTCAAACCCACTTTGTAGAGAAGAGAACAAAATCTCTCTCAAATAAATGTGTAAAAACATATCAAAGTGCATGACTAAAACTAATGCTAGAAAAAAAAGGAAAATTTATTTTTTTCTGATAAAATGTAAATCATAGACCAATTGGAAGCAATTATAAATATAAAGACTTTAAAAAGGAGTTAAAAAGGCAGACATATATGAAATACAATAATTAAAAATTTTTAAAGACTTAAAAAAGGAGTTAAAAAGGCAGACATATATGAAATACAATAATTAAAATTTTTAAAGATCAAATGACAGGATTTCCTTCCTTTTTTTAAGGCTGAATAATAATCCTGGAGGACATAAGTTAACTGAAATAAGCTAGACAGAGAAGGACAAATACTGTATGACCTTACTTAATTGTGGAATCTAAAATAGATTCATAGAAGTAGAGAATAGAATAGGGAGAAGGGAAAATGGAGAAGCAATGGTCAAAGGATACGAAATTTCAGTGTGTAAAGTTAAGTTCCAGAGATCTACTATAAAGCATAGTGCCTATAGTTTACAAATACTGTATTATATACTTAAAATTTTCTAAGAGAGTAAATCTTGTGTTCTTACTAATAATAATGATACTACCCCACATAGTTCATAATTCTATCATATATTTGATAACATCAAACAAATACAGCCAAGTTAGAGAAAAGTTGTAGATAATTTCCTTTATCAAATAAATATGAAAAATCTTAAATAAAATTGAGTGCTGTAAATATCAAACTAAATCCATCGGTATACTTATAAAAGTTAATAATTTTAACATTTAGAATATGAATAAGCAGAGTTTATCCTGAGTGAAAGAATTTTCAGTATTAGTAAATTTGCTTATATAATTCACCATCTTTTTTTTTTTAAGATTTTATTTATTTATTTGAGAGAGAGAGAATGAGAGATAAGAGAGCACAAGAGGGAAGAGGGTCAGAGGGAGAAGCAGACTCCCCGCCCAGCAGGGAGCCCGATGCGGGACTCGATCCCGGGACTCCAGGATCATGACCCGAGCCGAAGGCAGTCGCTTAACCAACTGAGCCACCCAGGCGCCCTTCACCATCTTAATATACTAAAAAGGAAAAATTCTGAGCCTTTTATAAAATTTAACAGTCTTTTATTATTAAATTTTCTGAAAAGTAAGAATATAATGATTTACTTAATCAAATAATAATATATCACAAATGTTAGCATACAGGCTTATTTTGAAAACATTACTATTTTTTTAATTAAATTTTTTTGATGTACTGTTCCATGACTCATTGCATATAACACCCAGTGCTCCATTCAATACATGCCTTCTTTAATACCCATCACCAGGCTAACCCATCTCCCCACCGCCTCCCCTCTAGAACCCTCAGTTTGTTTCTTAGAGTCCACAGTCTCTCATGGTTCATCTCCCCCTCCGATTTCCCCCTTCATTTTTCCCTTCCTACTATCTTTTTTTTTTTTAACATATAATGTATTATTAGTTTCAGAGGTACAGGTCTGTGATTCTACAGTCTTACACAATTCATAGCACTCACCATAGCACATACCCTCCCCAATGTCTATCACCCAGCCACCCCATCCCTCCCACCCCCCACCATTCCAGCAACCCTCAGTTTGTTTCCTGAGATTAAGAATTCCTCATATCAGTGAGGTCATATGATACATATCTTTCTCTGATTGACTTATTTCACTCAGCATAATACCCTCTAGTTCCATCCACATCATTGCAAATGGCAAGATTTCATTCCTTTTGATGGCTGCATAATATTCCATTGTATATATATATACACCACATCTTCTTTATCTATTCATCTGTTGATGGACATCTTGGCTCTTTCCATAGTTTGGCTATTGTGGACATTGCTGCTATAAACATCGGGGTGCATGTACCCTTTCGGATCACTACATTTGTATCCTTATGGTAATACCCAGTAGTACAATTGCTGGGTTGTACGGTAGCTCTATTTTCAACTTTTTGAGGAACCTCCCTACTGTTTTCCAGAGTGGCTGCACCAGCTTGCATTCCCACCAACAGTGTAGGAGGGTTCCCCTTTCTCCACATCCTCGCCAACATCTGTCGTTTCCTGACTCATTAATTTTAGCCATTCTGACTGGTGTGAGGTGGTATCTCATCCAGGTTTTGATTTGGATTTCCCTGATGCTGAGCGATGTTAAGCATTTTTTCATGTGTCTGTTGGCCATTTGGTTGTCTTCTTTGGAACCATACTGTCTTGATGATTACAGCTTTGTAATAGAGTTTGAAGTCCAGAATTGTGATGCCACCAGCTTTACTTTTCTTTTTCAACATTCCTCTGGCTATTCGGGATCTTTTCTGGGTCTATACAAATTTTAGGATTATTTATTCCATTTCTTTGAAAAAAGTTGATGGTATTTTGATAGGAATTGCATTAAATGTGTAGATTGCTCTAGGTAGCATTGACATCCTCACAATATTTGTTCTTCCAATCCATGAGCATGGAATGCTTTTCCATTTCTTTGTGTCTTCCTCAATTTCTTTCATGAGTATTTTATAGTTTTCTGAGTACAGATTCTTTGCCTCTTTGGTTAGATTTATTCCTAGGTATCTTATGGTTTTGGGTGCAACTGTAAATGGGATCCACTCCTTAATTTCTCTTTCTTCTGTAAAATTGACCCTCAACTCTATGGTCAACTCATCTTTGACAAAGCAGGAAAGAATGTCCAATGGAAAAAAGACAGTCTCTTCAACAAATGGTATTGGGAAAATTGGACAGCCACATGCAGAAGAATGAAACTGGGCCATTTCCTTATACCACACACAAAAATAGACTCAAAATGGATGAAAGACCTAAATGTGAGACAGGAGTCCATCAAAATCCTAGAGGAGAATACAGGCAGCAACCTCTTCGACCTCAGCTGCAGCCAAGTTCTTCTAGGAACATCGCCAAAGGCAAGGGAAGCAAGGGTAAAAATGAACTACTGGGACTTCATCAAGGTAAAAAGCTTTGCATAGCAAAGAAAACAGTTAACAAAACCGGAAGACAACTGACAGAATGGGAGAAGATATTTGCAAATGACATATCAGAAAACATTACTATTAAAATCAGAAAGATAGTAAGGATTTATCTTATTGTTCTTACTATTCAGCGTTGTACTGAAAATCTTAGCCTAAGCAATAGAATAGAAAACAAAAGTGGGGAGAGGATTTGGAAAGCATAAGATTATACTGAAATTATTTTTATGCATGTGTTAGTCCACAAAGAAAATGCAAGAACATATATGGGTTAACAAACAGAAATAAGAGTTCAGGAGAGTTGTTCTTATGTTTGGGTCTTCTGTTTGATCACTTTGCTGTTGTGTTTCACTTTCTGAGACCTCAACTCAATTTATATTTCAACCCATTTACTGAAATCTTAAAATTTCTCAGGTATTTTTATATTTTAAGAGCTGTTTCTTGTTTTCTTAAAATACTTGTGCCATAGAATTCAGATCTTGTTTGTAGATACAACATCATTTTGAGGATATTACCAATTGTTGTCTTTGGCTTCATCTATCTCATTCTGAGTAATTATAACAATTAATAGTATTGGTAGTACCTTCTTCATATTGAAACTATTCCTCAAATTCTTCGTGAAATTTTTCTGGTCTTTTTAATTTAAGGATAAGCCAATAAAGGTTGGTAAGGTGAGGCTTGTTAGTTGATGGTCTACTTAATATCTGTCTTTTTCCCCATGAGACTCCCTGAATTGCATGTGAGCATCTTTCCTCTTAAGATGTTTTGTTTCTTGGGCGCCTGGGTGCCTCAGTTGGTTAAGCGACTGCCTTCGGCTCAGGTCATGATCCTGGAGTTCTGGGATCGAGTCCCACATTGGGCTTCCTACTCAGCAGGGAGTCAGCTTCTCCCTCTGACCCTCTTCCCTCTTGTGCTTTCTATCTCTCATTCTCTCTCTCTCTCAAATAAATAAATAAAATCTTTAAAAAAAAATCTTTAAAAAAAAAAGATGTTTTGTTTCTTTGGACACGCATCCTCCAATCCCCTGTCAGTGTGTGTGTTCATATTGAGGTGGGAGAAGGTAGTATGTCCATGCCGTTATCCTGAGAACAAAGTGGGTCTAAAGGCCACGCAATTCAGAGTAAAGAAATTGACTCAATCCCTTTGTTTTCAGCTCCTTCCTTGGACTCTACTTTCTGCTATGCATAAATTCCCTAAGAAACAGCCTTTTCCATTCAAATTCTCCTGAGAAAGAAGGAGGCAACATATCAGTCATTAAGAGAATGGAGACAGACTGCCCTGGGTTTGAATCATAGTACCACCACTTACTATATGGGTGACCTTGAGCAAGTTAAATTTTCTGTGCCTCAGTTTCCTTAGCTGTAAAAGGATAATGTTAATATTCTACTCTTAGGTTCTATTATAGAAGTAAAACTCTATTTTCTGTAAAGCACCAAGAATGTGCTTATTAGCACATAGTGAGTGCTATATACATACCATAGTAAATGTTACATTAAGTAACCACTCTCTAGATAAACTTAAAACTAGCTCCCAAGTTTTCTGGGCCATATTTCACACCTCTCTGCCAAAGGCAGTGGGTACTGCCATAAAGAAAACTTACTAGAAATGCGTATTTTCATTGGCTTTCTCAGGGTTGGTATTTGTTCACCTAGTCCAAATACAACATAAATTTACTGGTAGAACCCATGCTATACAGATCATGAAATATTTTTACTATCATCCTTAGGCAAAGCCTCTTCAGGTTCTTAAACTGTAGTTTTTCTTTTGTTTTTCTTTTTTTTAGATTTCTAGGCTCAGCTATCACTTCTCCATCTGGTTTTTGTCTTCCAAAGATTTGCAGAAATATTTCATCTGCATCTCCCTCTCCTATTCTCGTTGTCCCTTGTGGGTCCATAAAGTTTTTATCGTGTGCTTTCAATTTAGTAGTGATTTAGTAGTGATTTTTAATTGAGTAGTAGTGATTAAATATTTAACCAGAAACTGATGTGTCTTATTTTTCCTTCTTTTTTAAAAAAAGCTTTAATATCACATAGTAGCAATGGAATCTGTTTAGACACATTAGTAGTGCTCACATATATGTATTTGTGGGTTTTAGGTCAGCTGCAAAGTGTTAGGAATTCCATAGGGATATGTACTGGGGATAAGGTGACTGTGTAGGAATGGACTCCAGAACTTTTCTTTTTGAGGAGATCTCAAAAAGAAACGCTCCTTTTTTATTGGGTTTATATATTGCTTTTCCACTTAAGATTATATTTGAAGAAAAATGCATTTGAGGAAATCACTAGTTTTAAACTTTGTGGTTACAAAAAGAACAAAGATAATATAAAAACATGATTGTGAGTAAAGACAGCCATGAGACATTTCATGAGGATATAGAAAATATATATAGGGTTCAGTCATGTGGGAAATACACTGGTGGTCCCCAGAAATAAAACTGCTTACTTGACATAAGTGGATACTTGGATACAAAATGAAACCTATGAATTGCAGTAGATATTTCAGGATGAACAAATAAAATATGAGCGAGCAATCCAGAAAAGAGCCAGGAACTAAGGGAGGAGAAGGGTGGATGTATTCTAGCCTTCGAAGTAGAAAGGAAGACCGGAAAGCTATTTGTAAACTCCCTGTTGCCATTAAGAAACTTAGGATAGGGGCGCCTGGGTGGCTCAGTCACTTAAGTGTCTGCCTTTGGCTTGGGTTATGATCTCAGGGTCCTCGGATCGAGCCCTACATTGGACTCCCTGCTCAGTTGGGAGTCTGCTTCTCTCTCTCTCTGTTCATGCTCTTTCTGTCTCTCTCAAATAGGTAAATAAAATCTTTAAAAAAAAAAAGACACTTAGGATAATGACTACAAGAACTGCTAAAAGAAAAGTCCTTACATTATTGTCACGTGGCCATATTTATATTTTAATGTGTTATGCTCAAGTCTTCTTCTCAGTAACACTTTTTATTAAAAATCTTCAGACAGCCACTCTGGGGAATGTCACATGACAGTGGGTGGTGATACAAATGAAGAGAAAGAAAGACAGACTTAGGTGCTGAACCCCGTAGTGGGAAAGAAAAGGAGAGCGCTTCATGCTGGTCTTGGCATGCTCTGAAAAATGCACAAAGTTCAGGAACACTCAGAATTGTACAATTCTCCAACAGAAGCTCCTACTTTCCAAGGATGAGGTACTGTTTTCTCTACTACATCAGCAAAAATAAAACAGCTGCTAGGACACAGGATTAGGAGATATTATTAAAATAAAAGCTTTTGTTCCACTCTCTCCCTAAAAATATTGAGTCAGCATTGAATAGCAATGTGCACAGGTCAGCAGGTGCTCCCTAGATTTTAATGGATTCATTTGCCGGAGAAGAGTGCACAGTGTCTGAAATTAGTTTAGCATGTAATTTTCCTTTTACTCTGAGTTGCCCAAAGGAAAAGGAAAAGTAAACAATTCCTTGGATCTGTTGGTCCAGATTAGATCCACATTTTAGATGGCCTTTGTTATGGTTTATCATGTGGTTGCTTCTATCACTCTGTAGTAAGGGAAAAGAAAAAACAGATCACAGGCACGACATGATGTCACTGACTGGTTGCTGATGTATTATCCCCACCTTTTCATTGTTAAAAAAAAAGTATGAAAATTTGCACGACAGGAAAAGGTAAGATTATCAATAAAAAGTTTCTTTGATGAAATGTTTTTCAATCTAGAATTCACAACCCCATAGTGGATTGTCAAATCAATTTAGTGGCTTGCAACCAGTTTTTGTCTAAAAAAAAAAAAAATAGAATTAAATTGAGTCAAATCAGTAGCATATAGAATGGACTAGAATAGAAGTACATCTCAAATGTATAGGCTAGTAGTATCTTAAAATGTTTTTTTCAGTGGTGAACATTTATGAATGTGTGTGTTACATCAAAATGTAAAAATGTATTGTAAATCACGGTTAAAGTTGTTTGAAAAACATGCTTTTAGAGTAACTATCCCTAAATAAACTATAGCATAGGTAGATTAGCAAAAATTATAGACTAATTCATACCGAAATCTCTGAAACAAAAACCTGACCACAAAGGAAAGGGATTGGCAAAGATTTCTGTTCCTTCCTTGAAGACATAGAAACTTTTCCACTATAATATAATATCCAGAGACAAACCTAATTATTTCTAACATCTTTTTTTTGAAGTTAAAAAAAAGAAAGAAAGAAAAGAAACACATATTTATGATTTTCCAGAAGGTTTCTGGGAAATTTCAAAGATATTTTTGCATGTAATAGGTATCCTAAAATATTTTATTTTTTTCTAAATTTATTTATTTTGTGAATGCAGATAGATTTCAAAAATATTTTCACAGATTTGTTTACTTGGCTGATTAAGAAATGCAAGTGACTGGGGCGCCTGGGTGGTTCAGTAGGTTAAGCATCTGCCTTTGGCTCAGCTCAGGATCTCAGGATCAGAGAACAAGCCCCAAGTCAAGCTCTCTGCTCAGCAGGGAGTCTGTTTCTCCCTTTTCCTCTCCCTCTGTGCTTTCTCTCTCTTTCAAATAAATAAATAAAATCTTTTTTTAAAATTAACATATAATGTATTATTTGTTTCTAAATAAAATCTTTTTAAAAATTTTTTAAAAAAGAATTGCAAGTGACTGAAAAATCACTTGGTTACCTATTTTATCCAATGGACAATAAAACATTTAAAAATACATATAAAAGGGATGGGGTGGCTGAGTGATGGACATTGGGGAAGGTATGTGTTGTGAGGAGTGCTGTGTATTGTGTAAGACTGATGAATCACAGAACTGTTCCCCTGAAACAAATAATACATTATATGTTAATAATAAAAAAAATAAAAATACATATAAAAGGTAATACTACTGTAAAGTATCTTAGCTCTTCAATACGTGAAGAACCTTAGTTTTTTGGTTTTTTTCTTCCTTCACTATCACAGACATAATAAGAGTGACATAAAACACAGAAAATTATTCTAGTAAGAAGCAGGATCACTTTTATTTAGGCAAATAACACAGAAGGTAAAGAACACCTGTTGATAGTATAGGTTAAGGCTTCAATTAGTTTACCAGGGAAGACAGCCCATCAATACTTAAGTAAAAGTTGCTAAAATTTTAATATCTTTTGTGGCCTACTTGCAAATTCAGGTATTCTGAACCAAGGCAAATAAAATTCAATTCCATATTGTTCTTCACTGTGCTCTTTGGTATTCTGGAACAGACTGACATTTCACTTTAGAACAGTGATTCTCTCTCAATTAGGTCTGCAAAATCAAAACTATTTTTATTGTAACACTACGATGTTATTTGCCTTTTGCACTCTTCCAGGAACGTACTGGGGAGGTTCTTAGAGGCTGTGTAACATGTGATATCTCAGAAGATCAAGTACAGAAGCAGACCTAAGAACCCATCTGTCTTCTCACACGTAAGACATTTAAAAGATTTGCAAAAATGCCACTCCAATCATGATTATTTTTTTCCTTTGGAAAAGAGTTATTTCTTCATAAAAATGTTACTTTGCTAACATAAAATGAGTTCACTTTGCCTATTTTCAAATGAATTGATACATATGTATTTTAAAGTTTTTCTTTATTTAAATTTGTGAGAGTATAATTTTGATAGCAGTTATTCACATTACATCCCACATAAAAGAAAAATTTTAGGGGCCCAGAGACCAAAAAGTTTGGGTGATGCTGCTTTAGCAAAAAACAACTCTTCCTTAGGGGGAAAAGAAAGCATGCATAGTTGAATTTCTCTGTCATAAATATTCTTTCTCTCAACTGTCTATATTCAGTATAACTTCTACCCAAATAACTGACTTATTTCACAGAGAAAATTGGGGGTTGATTATTGAGAATTGTCCATCAAGCACAAGCATTCTAAGGCTTGTGAAGCTCATGAAAACAGCACATCTTATACCCACACACATTCTTTTTACATCTTCTTAAAGTGGATAAGATGAACATATCTAAGTAATGTGACCCAAGAAATAACTTTTCTGTAGCATATAAAAATAAGCAGGGGCACCTGGGTGGCTTAGTTGGTTAAGTGTCTTCCTTTAGCTCAGGTCATGATCCTGGGGTCCTGGGGTTGAGCCCTGCGGGGAACCTGCTTCTCCCTCTCCCTCTGCTGCTCCCCCTGCTTGTGCTCTCTCTTTCTCTCTCAAATAAATAAATTAAAATCTAAAAAAATAAATAAATAAGAAGCAAAACTATATAACCTTAAAACTATTCTTAGTAATCTGTTTTTGATATTCTATCCTATTTAGAAAATATCTGAGTATCCAATCTTATTTATTGCTTTTAGGGAGATGAATCAAAAAGAGAGGTTTGCCCCAGAAAATCCAATCAATAAGTTAAAGAAAGTGTGAATTAACAAACAAAAAATAGCTGTAAGATTATATAAGACCTTTTGTTTTTATGATGCCACTATATGACATACTTTCCCCAAAATGTTGAAAAGCTGTACAAAATTGACAACAAGGTAGAAAAATGTGAATTACTCTAATTTGCCCCCAAACAGAGAAAACCTGAAAAGATCAGTGAGTAAGAAAGATCATTAAGAACTATTTAAAAATCCCCTTCAAATAATACTCTGTAATATGCACACGCAGACAGAGTGGGAGAGACAGAGAGAAGATAAGTAAATGGGACAAAATATAAATTTATATAAATATAAATAAGACTCCCAGTCATCTAGTCAGGCCTCAATCTGAGCTAGCCTATTCACATAAAAAATAAGAAAAAAATTCCATCAAAAGTCAATGCCCAACATTTAATAGAGTAAATGTATTTACATCACACATACAGTAACACTTTTAAAAAACCTAAAAGGAGGAACAAGCTAAATTTCACCCAAACTTCCCTTCCCTAAGCTACTCTGCTGGTTGAAGAATTGAGGAAATGTTCCAGAAAGCATAAGTCAGAGAGATAGAGACAGAATTGGAGTTAGAAATAAGAAGGCAATACAGGAGTGGGGGGGGGGTGAAATATGAGAAGAGAAGGATGAAGGTGTAGGTTCTGCCCAGAGGGGTGCAGCTGCAAGGGATTCTAGAGAGAAGGGGAATTCCTGTTTTTACCTTGAAAAGACAGATTTCTAAACGTGGGAAATAATCCAACTTTAAGGAAGGAGTTTAATATGTTGAGGACCCTTAAATGATCGATATCCCCTGCAGTTTTCCATCCATCATCTTCACCATTGTAGGTTTATGATTCCTGTTCTTTTGTTCCTGTTACTGCAGTGGGGTCTCAGGAAGGGGAGAGGTTACTGTACATCTTCAGTCATCCTCCTAATAAACTCTTTTTAAAAACACATGTATGTATTCATCTCTATATATACACACGTATGTAAATACATATATATGTGTGTGTGCTGTGTATTATATGTATATATGTATGTGTATATAAAGAGAGACAGAGAGAAAGAGAAAGAGAGTAGTCTCTGTAAGAATTATTTTATGGAAACCAGGTACAGAGAGGGTTGAAATGAGCTAACCAAAACTCATGCTTCTATGGTCTCCTTCTATAACAATTCAAGACTTTCAGTTAAGAAATTTAAAATGTGAAGGAGCTATTTTATTTCAGGCAACAAGCAGTTATTGAATACCACCAGAATAAGCTCCTTGGACCTATGGCAAAAATTAATGGAGAGAACACAGTATACATCTTTCTGTCTAATTTAGGGCTCTGAATCAATCAGTTAAGAGTTGCTTGTGAGGTTCACCATGGTATTAACCTCAGTCCTGTAATATATTTTTATTTTCCTGGGCTTTATTTATCCTACAAAATAAAAATCTTTACCTTGGCTAATATAAAAATCTGCTGTATAATACCACCTGCTTCTACTCCTTTTTAAGTGGCTTTCTCCTGTTTCTCATAAAACAAAGTTTTCTCCTAATCTGTACCATAATCCTTTTATATTCCTAATTCCAACTGTTTGTTGGGGCAAATACAATCTCTTGATTTTCTTGAAACTCTAATTCATATACAGCATCTTTTACATTTATTTATTGATCAATTTCTCTGTGAAACACTCTTTTAAGCTCTGGAGAAGCAGTGGTAAGCAAAATGGAACAAAGACCCTACATACCGAGAGCTCAAAATCTCATGAGAAACCACAAAATTACCAAATCATCCCACAAATAAATGCAATATTATAACTGGTATACTTTCTATGATTAAAAGGCACATAATACTATGAGAGAAAGGTTGATTTGAGGAGATTAGTAGTTTAGGGAAGTGATCAAAAAATATTTGCTTGATGAACAAGCAGTTGAATAGATAGTTGAATGAAAATAAGAGAAAACACTTTCTCTTGAGGTAGAAAACAAAGAAAGCATTTTTAAAAGATCTGTCATCAAATTCCAATATTTATGTAATAGGATATTTTTTTGTTTATGTGATCAAAGTACATAAATTCATTAAACTAAACATGAGAACCTGGTTGGTTTTATGTATCCATTACCATTTTTAAAAAGGATCTTACTTTTTTATGTTTTGCTTCTTCCAGATTGAATTTATATTGTCTCCTTATTTTATGAAACTCTAATATCATATATTATCAGCCTTTTATAATAATTCTATCTCTTCACTCTGAATTTATGAATACAGCTAATTCACAACCTTAATTTGGCAAGGTCAGTAAATAGCATGAAAGATTATAAACATCTGGATGGAAAATCCAAGACCTTTGAATTAAAGTGTTTAGTTTTCACTTGATGTAAATCTTAATAAATAAAACCCCTAGGCTATTTGCACAAGTGACATGTCTCAGAACAAATTGATGGTGTATGTATGATAAATTGTTTGTATGCGTAAAAATTCCTGATATTTACTGGAATTAGGTACAGCAGATGTCACATTAACATTTGGCAAGAAAAAGCCCATATGAATGATTGGAGAAAGTAAATAGTCGACAGGGTTTTAATAGAATGTGTGTACACACCAGAGACTTCAGAAGACTATTAAATATTGAAATATATAAACTGACATTGTACTTGGTAGGTGTATTTGGAATGAATGGGCCAAAGTAAAAATCAATGATTCATGGAGGTGGGGTTTTTCTTCTCCCTTGTAAATCCCGGAAATGTGTTCTTCACCAAAAAATTATTGATCAACATTTGTTAAGGATTTGTAGAAAATGGTAGAAAACTAGTCACAGGAGTATCCAGACAGTGAAACAGCTTCATTAAATACCTGATAAAAACACTCAAAATACACACAAATACTTCATTCTGTATCATTACAAAATTTAAGATTCATCGAGAATATCCACAATGTTCTCTATTATTGTTATTTATAGCAATTATAGTCAAATTGGTATCAGTAATAGTTAGAGATATATGGAATTGGGAAGAGAAAATGGAGGTAAACTGACTATAGACTATGACCCTGAGATTTTGGATTCTTTCCTGTCTTGAAGAATGGATGTAAGTTGTGGGTAGAAGGCAAAATAAACATGGTATCAAGTACCTTCTCCAACTCCTTGAAGTAGCAATCACATATGTAAACAAAACTTTCCCCCTTAGCTTGAGCTCATGTGTCAGAGGTGAAACCCCAAAAAAGAAAGCAAAGGAAAGGAGAAAAGAGAAGACAAGACAAGACCCATTGGCCCAGTGGCAAGGTAGAAGAATTAGGCTGAACCAAGCAAATCCTTGGAAATGGGAACTGAAAGACCAGAAGTTACTGTTAGGGGAAGGAACTGAACAAAGTAGCAAAAATGCTGTATAAGTTCCACACTCTGTTTTGTTAGACCATGAGCAAAGCTATATAACCAAAGGAAATGAAGAAGTGTAGAAAATGATGAATTATTTTAAAAAATAATAGCTGTAGCCTATATGAGAAGAAATCTCATGAATTGCTCGTGGGAATGTAAAATGATAAAATCATTTAAAAAACTGTTAGTTTCTGCTAAACCTGAATATTTGCCTTCCATGCAACTCAGCAGTTTCACTATTGGTACATTCACAGAGAAAAGAGTACATCTGGCCACCAAAAAACATCCCACCCAAAAAAACCCAAAACAATAACATACATAATGTTCATAGCAACTTTATTCAAAGTAGCTAAGACTGGATGCCCATCAGGAGGTAAGAATAGGTATATTGAGGTATATTCATACAATGAAATACTACACAGATATAAAAATTGGACTACCACATACAAAAACATAGGTAGATATCATAGATATCATGTTCAGTGGAAAAGTCAGATACATAAGGGTATCTTCAGTAACATTCCATTTATATTTATATTAAGTTCAAAACAGACAAAATTAATCAATGATTATAAAAGTCAGAATATAGTCATCTGATGGGAGATATAGTCTGAGGTACAGACACAAAGGTATCTAATGGAGTGCTAGAAATATTCTATATATTCTCTGGATAGTGGCTAGACAGGTATAAATATATGTAAAAAAATCATGGTTATTAACATTCAAGATTAGTATATGTCATATATCGATTGAAAAGAGAGAGTTCTATTTCCTTTCATGGCAAATAGACAACTCGTTCCACCCTCCCTTTGGATAATAACTGAGAAAACTGGAAAAAATATGAAAAGAACACCCATTTGGAAGTGTGGGAGAGCTAATAAACCTGCAAAGAATTCAGGGGCCAAGATCCAAGAGAAAAAGGAAACAAAAAGATGTGAGCTCAGAAACTGGGACTGCTTTTTCCTAGCTATATCTACCAGTTCAGGTGTAGGCTAATACTGCTGCATGAATTCCCATGGAGACTGTGTGTGATACCACATAGAATTTTGACAGTTTAAGTTGACAAAAATTGGAGTTCAGTATTTGGATGTCAAAGGGTTTCAACTTAGAAATAGACTGTGGGAATTGGAAGCCCAAAATCAGAGAGAGAAAGTAAGAGAATCAAGATTTAAAGACGTTAATGACCACTTTGTAAAACTGATTAGCTACATAAAGCCACAATTCTGGGGTGGGGGGAGGGACTATGAAGTAAAAGAGAAAATCTTAAAAGTAGCCAGAGTGACAATAGAACCCAGAACTCATTGGAAGAACATTTTCAGAGTTAGGAGGAAAACTTAGTAGCATATCCTTTTATTTTTTTATTTTTTTAAAGATTTTATTTATTCATTTGACAGAGAGAGGGGGAGCGGCAGGCAGAGGGAGAGGGAGAATCAGACTCCCCACTGAGCGGTGAGCCTGATGAAGCCGGGCTCGATCCCAGGACCCTGGGATCATGACCTCAGCCAAAAGCAGACGCTTAACCAACTGAGCCACCCAGGCACCCCAGTAGCATGTCCTCTTAAAACAAAAGCAAAATAAAATATTTTCAGACAAAAAGAAACATTATCTGTCAACCAGATTTGCACTAAAAAGACGATAATGGACATTCTAAAGTCAGAAGAACAGTGATCCACAGATGCAAGTTTGGAGATGCAAGAAGGAACATAAAGCAACAATAAGTGTAAATACGTGGGTAAGATAAATAAATATTTAATATTTAAAAGTCATACAAATTTTGTTATATATATGTTTATAACTAAAATGTATAACAATATATGGCAAAATATAGCAAAGCATTAAGTCAGGAGAGAGACAAATAGTGTTAAAACGTTCTGGGGGCCTTGTTCAGGTAAAGGAGACATGTTAATATAAAACTTCAGTGAATCAGAGATATGTGTTGTAATCTATAGAGTAACCTTAAAATAATTTAAAAGCATATAAACTGTGAAGCTAAGGGCAAATATTGACATTAAATTAAGAAATATATATTTAACACATATATCAAATGAGATCACAGTGGAAATTGAAAAATATTTGTGAATACATAATGAGAATATTGCAAGGAAATTATGTGGGATGTAGTTAAATTTATGCTTAAATGGAGAATGGATAGCCTTCAACCTAGATGTTACAAAGAACAAAGCCTGAAAACAAATTTTCTAAGTATCAATAGAAGACATAAAAAGAACAGCACATTAAGGTGTAAGAATGAAAATTACAAAGATAAGAGCAGAAACTATTGAAAGAAAAAAATTAAGGAGGCTGGAGGGAGCCATTTTACACTTTCATACCTCTAACCACGAAAGTAGTAGAAGGTTTCCCTATAGGTGGCAGCAGTCTCAAATCTGGGGACAATAAAGATGATGGAGCATACACAGTACTGTTAATGGTAAATGGGACTGGCAAAAGGCTCTTTGAGTTTAAGATTTTAGAGGTCCGTTAGAGGTCTGATGAGGAAGAGGAAAAGAACAGGTAACCAACCCAGAAGCAACAATTTTTAAAAAAAGAAACGGAAAAGAAAACATACAGCACAACTAATAACCAGTGAAGGTAACATGAATCTTAGCTATAGATGTATTTTTATTTTATTTTATTTTTTAAGTAGGCTCCATGCCCAGCGTGGAGCCCAACTCAGGGCTTGAACTCACAACCCTGATATCAAGACCTGAGCTGAGATCCAGAGTCAGATACTTAACCAACTGAGTCACCCAGGCATCCCTATAGATGTATTTTTAATTAACATAATTTCCATTAATTCTTATTAAGAATGTTTGCAAGGATTTAAAGAGAACATCAGCTGTTCTGTATGTATTTTTCCAGATGTACTGGGTAGGAAAGGGATATTTCTAAATGACCTGGTGTCCTTACCTTAGACAACATAGGGATTTCCTCCAATGTAAGCAACCAAGAGAACATAGTCAGGCTTCAGACTAAAAATATTTGATGGCCCCAGTTGGATGTGGTTCAAGGTTAAGCTATATTCTTCCTTCTGCTCATTTTGGTAGCAACAAACCCTAGATTGTATTCAGATTAGTAATTAAAACGTGAATGCAATAATGGAGAAAAAAAAAGAAAAGATTGTTTTTCTAGACCTGGACATGGGAAGAAAATAATTTCAGTAGAGTCCAAAGGGATTACAAGCACACTGTTTTCTATCATAAATATACTAAAAATGTTAGCTGTCTTCTAGAATTGTTATGACTATGTTGATTTTAAAATATAGCCACTTAAGAGAACAATTAATAAATGTAAGATAAAGTAAGATAAAATTATGCCTTTATCTCATTGTGCCCCGTAGCCTTAAAGCTAATCAGAATCCCTTGAGAGGAAGAATTTAAGGGTAAGTGAGGGAAGGTGAAGCCTAAATTTCACAAGAAAAAGAGACAATAGAAAATCCTAAGTTTTCTGATAAATTATAGAGGATGTACTCTGTTTTATTATGTTCAGACTTACAAATTAAAATCTCAGATCATATTTCTCATTTTCACCTTGTCTGGTTTCCATGAGGAATATCTGGCATTTCATTTCATTTTGTCTCATTAATAGTAATGAGTCAATGTGAAAGAATTGGATTTTGAATTGTCCATTACTGTTAATGGTAACATTGAGGGAAGGCATTGTCTATGTCAAATGATGTCTGCCTATTTACTTTTGGAAAGCATGACTTCTAGGGTTTATATAAGAAGAAAACTTCCTTCAGAAATAATTTTGTCAGGTTAATGTTAAAATTCCTTCACAATAAACTGTTAGATTCTCCCCAGTCCCCCAAATCAGAATTAATCACTGTGTGCCCAGAAGCATTTCATCATACTTCTTTCAAGGCACTTTTTGGCCTAACTTTATTATAGTTTCTCATAAACATGAATTATAAACTACTTAAAAGTAAGAATGAGTCTTATTTTTCTTTTTCTACCACATGCAGTAAGGACATGAAATAAATATTTTTGAATGAATAGAAAATCAGCTTAATAAGAAATATGCAGTATTTTACAGGTCCCTATGGGGGGAAATGCAGTAATAGGTAGAGTTTTTCTTACCATCCTAACATATGCACATATATGAGCATAAAGGATCCAGTACACAAGGAATTAGGAGGAGATATTGACCCCTCAGAGACATGTAAAAAAGTTAGTGCACAATTGGAATATTAACTATCAGCTTATGAATCTTGTTTTCCCTAAGCAGATATGAACCAAACCACCCAGGGAAGATAACAGAAACATATAAACATAATGACGTTGAGGAGCAAAAGTATATGAGACAAAGTCATGGGTAGTTGCTTTAGACTGAGAGCTATGCAGTCTTTTTTAACTGGAAATCAGCAAATCAGTACCCAGGCGAGAAAATTTTGGAGTCATGGGATAGAGATCTGCTAGAGGGTCTAGCACCCATGAATGAATCAGTCACCAAGATTTGAACCAATATGATCATAATTCAACAGAAGAGAGAATAAATCTAACTTTCCCAGGAAAATGGGGCTAGGAGATGGAAAGGGAGCAAAACACTATGATGCAAATGGATGAAAATATAACCCCTACCGCCTCCTAGAAAGTCTCTATCATAAGGGACCTTCAAAAAAAAACCCATTTATTGCCCCCAATATACAGTATGGTGATTAGAGATAATATGATTAGGAAAAATCCCAAAACCTGAGCTGAGAGTTCTAGTCTTTTTCTGTGGGTTTTTGTAGACAGAAAATCAAAGACCATTTGCTATCAAGATCACATGGAGTCCCTGTCTGTTGCACATGTAGGTATGGTGTGGCTGGACTGCAAACTTGTGTTGATTTTATTCAATACTTTTCAGAAGAACAAATTAGCAACAATATCCTCACTAATTAGCCCAATTAAGGGATGATCCTTTGAGTTTGAGGATGGAACCTCTTTCAGTTGGAAAACTGTTTTTCACATGATATTAGCTACATGACTTTTGCCATGCTTTTATTGCCAGAAAGCACTTGCACTTGTAGTTAATGACAAGATCTTCCCCATTTCATCCTCCAAGAACATGGAAGGTGTCCCATAAGAATAAGATGAAAATCAAACCAATCAATCAGAACACAACTACACAAAGTATAGTATGCCTCAAAATAGAATGGCACTAAAACCAGTTAAACTTGGTAGCAGATCTAAGGTTTATGATGGAGGGTGGACAGTGCATTGAAAGCATCAATAAGGAAGAGTTATAGAGACAAACTTTGACATTCTTTCCCATTTCCATTCTTTCCCAAATTGCTGTGCTAATATCCTGAGCAATTTTCAAATCTATTATAATTATGAGATGTATACATTGGATATCAAGTCTGATGTCATTAAACAACATCTCGAATAGGTGGCCTGATTTGACCTGAAAAACATATTGTCTTTGGCCCATTCAGTTTTAAAAACTGAATTTAGGTTTACAAAATATAATTTTCCCCCTGAAATCTAAATTTTGGGCTTCTCTTGAAAAATCAGATCTGATAACATTGGGACAGAATTTCTGCCTCATGTACTGTTTTCAGGAGTATCTGCAGAGTGGCTGAATCCTTGTGATGGGGCTTACCTTCCAGTTTGCAAGCACCCAACATTCAGTCACAAAGCCACCTTCCTTATCTACTTAGCTGCAAAACATTGAATTTCAAATCCCTTAAACCAGTCTGAAATCCTAGTGGCTTTTCTATAGTTCCTGTGAACAGGGACAAATTACTAACAATATTTCCATGTAAGTTTTTATTTTAATTCAGGTGCATAATGGATAGTCATTGTCAGTAATCTTTTTGTGGACCAGTAAATAATTTATGAGAAAGCCAACTGACATAATTGTGTGTCCAAACACAGGGCCTCCTAAATTCAAAGTTTAGTCCTTCTGATAACTTAAGGATGTTGAAAGTGTAAAATTGTTGATAAACAATAATCCTAAGTAATTGCTCTTCTAATAATAAATAATTACTTTGTGTAGTGTGGTCTTTCATTGTAATAGATGTTTTAACAAGCAAGGATGTGATAGGTAAAGAAAATAAATATTTTTTATACTCTTTATAATCATAATAGATTTTCCATAGACAGTTATATTAAAAGCTAATTTTGATTAAAGAGATTGTGAAAGCACTCAAAGAAATGTATTATTCTACTAATGTGTATGGAGAGATCAGGACAGATATATTTTCTTCTGGGTGGAGAGTAGAGATGGGGAGGGATATGAGGTATTTGAGAGATAATTCATAGCGGAGATTTGTCTTATTAGGAAATATTTCAGTTTATTGGGAAAATACATGAAATAGTGATGGGGATGCTATTATAATGTTCTGAATAGATACCAAATCATCAGGGTCACTGTGTTTCTCTTCTGTTCGTATATTCTTATAGTAGTTCCACTCCTGAGCTATGTAGTGTACCCAGTGATTCTGATCCTTGGTCCTCATAATATCCATTATTTAAAAGAGGGCACTTTTCTAGACCCTGCCACTTTGATTTATTCACTGAGCAGAAGTGAGAGTGTGGATTGAATTTTATGGTAACTGTATTCAGCTATCAACCAACCTACTTACAGTGGCAAGGCAAATTGAAACACACCATTCTGCCGTTAAGTACATATAAACTCCTTCCTCTCAAATCTCCCCCTACTTCCATTTCCTAGAGAGTTAGGAAATGGCATTACGCTTCCTATTTTGACATTCCATGATTAGTAACATCCTAGTAATTATATTTTCTAAGAGTTCTCAGAATTAATAAAATGTTCCAAATCTCTGTGTCCTCCCAAATTCAAACATGTGCATGTCAAAATAATAAAATAAATCTTAAATGCTAGAAAAGTAGATCCATACTCTTGTGGAGTATTAGGGAGGGTAATCCAAGGTAACGCAGAAAAGCAATTAATTGACAAGGAGGAAGGAACTGTGTTATCCCTGAGAATCTTCACTCTGAAAGTAGACCTCAGAGGACTGAAGCATTGCTCAAGTGGTAAGGTCTAGGTTCTCATGTAAATTATGTTCAGTTGGTCCAAAGATATGTACTTACTTATATCTGGGGCCTTTATTTCCCAAATGATCAAATTAAACATGAGGTTGTAGCTCACATATCACAATATTGTCTTTTAACCAGAGCTACTAGAAATATAATAGAACAAAAATATAAGAATATAATCATATGAGCATTTCTAAAAGAAACTCTTATATATCACAATACAAAACATTCATTCAATTTATACCTGAAATATTTCTGGTAAAATCATTATTAAATACAATTCCTTTGGGGGAGTATTTTCATTTAGATCCCCAAAAAAGGTTAATTGCTTTAGTTTTTTAAGTCTCTTTTATTAATGGTACTACGTAGCATTTATTTATGATCAGTCTTAAAGCATACTCCACAATTGATATATTCTACTATTTGAAAACTCATCCATATCTTTTGAAACTGAGTAAGCCAATCATGCAGGCTATTCCACACAACAATCTTCCATGGAAATTTCATCTTGCTCAAGAGAGCAGCCATTTTGTATACCACATTACCTGCTTCCTTGTCATACATGATCCCACCAAGGGGAAGGCGTCTGGATCAAGAGTCACTAATCTATAGTTTGACAAAAATGCAAATATAAGTGAAGTGAGATGTCCAAGAGCAAGACTGTTTCCAAAATACAGGGCACTACTAAAATTATCCAATCAGATTCTCTCTTTCTGGAATGTGAAATAATAGAAATAGAAATAGAAATAGAAATAGAAATAGAAATAGAAATAGAAATAGAGGGGCACCTGGGTGGCTCAGTTGTTAAGCATCTGCCTTTGGCTCGGGTCATGATCCCAGGGTCCTGGGATCAGGCCCCTAGCAGGGAGCCTGCTTCTCCCTCTCCCACTTCCCCTGCTTGTGTTCTCTCTCTTGCTGTGTCTCTCTCTGTCAAATAAATAAATAAAATCTTAAAAAAAAAAAAAGAAATAGAAATTTTTATATATTGAATTATTAGCTGGAGAAAAGTTGAGAAAGATGCAGGGAAGCAATGCAGAGGACCATGAGGGCCCATGAGTATAGAGTAGTTTTGACTAACCTCTTTGTACTTATTTCTTCATCTGTAAAAATGGATATGATAACAGTAGGTCTACTTTATGGATCTCTTTTGATAACTGATGAGGTAATACTTGTAAAGCTCTTAACAGAGTCTGGCATATTGTAAGTGCTCATAAGGGTTAAATGCTGCTCACATCACATTATAGTATAATAATTGTTTTAACTCTCTGTCTCCACTGCTAGGCTCTGAGCTTTCTGAGAGTAGGGACTGTCTTACTCTTCTCTGTATCCTCAGTTATTAGCACAGCACCTAAACACAGTGCTTAGCACATTGCAGGCCCTTCACTATATGTCCTTTAGATGAGTGAAATAAAGTTTTTCTGCCTCTACATGTCTTCCTCACTTTTTTCTTCATACCCACCTATCTACTTCATCATATTCAAGGACCCTAGGAAATCAGTGTATTCAAGTAGCAAACTGAGAATTAGTTCACTTTTATTATTGTTTTGTTTTGCTTTTTTAAGTCTTTAATTCACTTTATTTTTCTTATGTAAAACTATGTGGTAGCCACAGTTGGACCCTCTGCACGGAGACTCTGGTGTGGGTCTTTACAAGATGGTCAGTGAATTCCTGACCTGATAGAGAGACTTGGTGGACACAGTCTCTTTCCAGAGGTCAGGGGTGAAATAGCTGGAGGTCTTGGAAATGGCATCAAAAGGGACCTTGGTGGGGCACGTGGGTGGCTCAGTTGGTTAAGCATCTGATTCTTCAACTCAATTCATGATCTCAGGATGGTGGGATCAGGCCCACATCGGGCTCCATGTGGAGCCTGCTTAAGATTCTCTCCGTCTCCCTCTCTCTCTGCCCCTTCCCCCCTAAAAAAAAAAAAAAAAAGTGGCCTTGGCAAAGTTACCCAGGGTGGCAGTGCAGCCCCTGGCCAAGGTGCAGCAGTCATCAGTACCAGCCATCATCAGGAGCTTCTTGGGCACAGGGACTAAGATGATGCCAGTGCTTCTGGGGACAGGAATGAGGTGTGTCAGTACAGAGCCACAGTGGCTTGTCCCCTTATATGGGACGGTGTGGGCTTGCAAATCTCATTCCCCAGTAGCCTTGTGGAAGGAAGATAATGGAAAGCTTGGCCAGGATGGTGGCCCCACAGATGGCAGTGGCTATCTTCTTGGGGTACTTAACACCCAGACCAATGTGTCCATTGTAACCTCCAATGGCAACAAATTCCTTAAACCTAGTCTGCTGCCTAGCACAGGTCTGCTTTTGCAGGCACAATCTTCAAAACCTCATCCTTGAGGGATGCCCCCAGGAAAAAGTCAATGATCTCAGATTCCTTGATGAGCAGGAAGAAGAGATAGATCTCCTCCAGGGGCTTGATCTTCATGTCCTTGACCAGGTGGCCCAGCTTGGTGATGGGGATTCATTCCTTGCCCTTGGCCCTCCACGAGTTCTATGGCCTCAGCCCTGGCCTGACCATGGCCACAACCCCAACCTGAGATGCCAGTGCCAAAGCCACCAGGGCCGCCACTACGGCCTCCCATTTAAGGGCCCCAGGACCCTGCAGGCCTCCCAGCCCTTCTGCAGCACTGGCAGCATCTGCCATTTGGTGTTTTCTCAAAGATGCTAGTTTGCTTTTAGAAGGTATAAGAATCAACTTGACTTTGCCTTATTTTCTATGCTAAAAATTACATATGCTTCAAGTAGCCACAATCTCTTTTCACAATTAACAGAGTTGAGTCAGAGACTCAAGGTATGGAGGACAAGATGGGGGTATAGGCAAGGCTTAATATTAATGAGATGGGAAAATAACTACCTATCAGCTAGAATCCCAGTAAAGATTTAACAGAACACAAAATTTCAGAATGTTAGGGTTAGAAAGACCTTTAGAATTTATCTAGTTCAATTTAACTTTGGCTTTATAGATGAGGAAACTGAGATCCAGATAGGAGAAAACATTTATAAGACACAAGAGAGCTTGGGACTTAATTATGTGACTCCTTATGGCAATAATGGTCCTTGCTGAACTGTACCACACTGCATAGCAATATATTTTGCATGTCCATAATTTATATACCATATTAGTTGTGGTCTATAGTATAATAGTAGGACAGTGTGAACTCACAGCCTTAGATTTAACTTTATTAGAGGTAAGCAGAGGTAAGCAGCTGTCTAGCATATCTTTTGGGAGAAAATAATCCCAGCAGTAATGATGCTCTCTTCATCATTGTCTATAAATGTACTAAATTATTTATTAACAAATGTCACAGATGTCAACCAGAATGGAAAACTAATAGCTTATGGTGCTTTAATTTATTTGATTTACACATATTGTCAGAGACAACCTTTATGGAGGAACATATAGTAATTAAGCACTTGTCAGAATGGCTAAATGTCACTATAAAATAAACTATCAATCCAAATCTCTTGGGACACTTTTGATATGCTACCAGTTCTCCTGGGAAAGGAGGCTTTTGAAAGCACAAATTTGCAAAATGTAGCCAATGTAGCCTTAATGGAATCAATAGATTTTACTTTATGGAGCTAAGATTAATGGGCTAGGCAAAAACCCAAGCTAGTTATAGGAAATAACAAGTCAACTGAATTTTAGCAACAATCTGGATAAGAATAGGTTATTTCAATGAAGGGGTCAAATTCCTAGTTAAAGAGATGGCCTAAAAATCCCTTCCTTTCTCTCCTCTCTCCTCTGATTTTCTTCTTCTCCCTCCTATTTCTGTTTTCTTTTTCTTTCTTTGTCTCTGTTTTTTATAAGAACTCCCAGAATTATCTAATAATTTGGTGCTTTATGCACTCTCTGCTATCTCTTCCTTTTATACATCATACAACCAATCCTGCTAGAGGATCATTAATTTTATAGAAGAAAAATGTTTATTTGTAACATTTTTTATCATTTTAACATTTATATCATATTTTAGCCCACTCAAGAGCTCTGCTCAGGGAGGCTCATTGGTTAATTTTCTTTAGTTCTAGGGCTATTCATGAATTTCCAGAGATATTGATTCTTAGTTGGAATAGTCTCAGAGATAAAAAGTCTGGAGCATTCCTGTGGTTGATGTCTGTCTCTATTAAGATATAACAGTGATGTAATGCTGCTATGATTCATACTATGATTAATTGGTTTTTTGTTAAAATGCATGAGGGTTCAGTATTTTACATTTTATTCTCTCCTTTTTACTTTTTATTATATAACTATGTACAAATAAATTAGCAGATGAGTTAAAAGGGATTCTGCTTCTAGCCATGATGGAGTACCTGGCAGTTATTACTCTCTTTCCACAAACAACTATGAAATTGGACAAAATATGTGAGGCAATGGTTTTTAAACATGGGACAATAGATATGGTAAGATAGTAGTCTTTGAGAGAAGGGAAACATGTGAAGTAAATCCCAGGTTTATCTTCTTTTTCTGTATGAAGTAACTTTCCAAATTATGTTTCAAACAGTCAAGCCCAAGTGAAACCCTGTATCTCACTGAAGATGAAAAGATTAAAATAGCTGAAATTTGGGGGCTCAGTCAGTTAGGTGTCCAACTCTTGATTTCAGCTCAGGTCATGATCTCAGGGTCGTGGGATCAAGCCCTACATCGGGCTTCATGCTCAGTGCGGGACCAGCTTGAAATTCTCTCTCTCCCTCTCCCTTTGCCCCTCCCGGCTCATGCTCTCTCTAAATAAATTAATAAATAAAATCTTTTTTAAAAATACCTGAAATTTGTAGAGCATGAAGCCATGAAGAGAGACCAACATGGGGGTTGCAAGGAGGACAAAAATCTCAATGGGTGGCTTCTGAATATCCTTGGTCAATGGCTGGGCTGCCTATAAACATCATTGGGCTTCATGAGACCCCAGAGAACTCCCTGTGGGTTCACAGCTGTGGGACAGTGGGATAAATGGCGATATTAGAGGTTGTGGGTTCTGAGACACATTGAAGTTACAATTCAGTCATAGTGAAATAACCTCATTGAGAACCTCAGGCTTTCATCTGAGACTGAAGAAAGACCATACTTTAAAAATAAGTCCTTAATTTTAGTAAAAAATGTGTTAGAAAAATGTTCTTAAGACTAAGGATACAACTGAAACAGACCAGCCATAAGGAGGGATAAATCCAAGTATACCAGATCAAGAGGATCCATTAATAATTTATTTCCCTGTCAGAAAATCTAATACCTATTTAAATAAGCCAACATAATCTAAACCCACAGCAACATGTTATTTCTAATACCGTGTATATGATATAAAATTAGTAGACATACAAAAAAGCAAAATAATAATAACTCTCAGGAAAAACCTCAGTCAGTAGAAACTGATCCTATCAGGATTCTAGAAGCTATAATTGGCAGAAAATAACTGCAGTACCTTTTATAAATATGTTCAAATATTTAGAAAGAAAAAAAGAACATAATGAGTGAACAGATATGGTATATCGCATTAGAAATGGAAACACTATAAAATAACCAAATGGAAATTCAAGAACAGTGCAGTATCTGAAAACCTACATCTATAATTTACTCAATATAAAATATTGAATGTTTTCCTGCTAAGATTATGATCAGTAAAAGGATATTTATGATATCTTCTAGTGTACTGATATTCTAATAAGAATTCTAATTCTTATCCATTCTAATAAGAAAAGTAAAAGAAACAGAAGTCATAAAGACTGGGAAGGAAGAAGTAAAATTATCCTTTTAACCAGGTGTCATGATCATTTACATAGAAAATCCTAAGGAATAGACATTAAAAGCCTACTGGAATAAGTCAGTTTTAAGAGGTCAAAGATAAAGTAGCAATCAATAAAAATTAAATGTATTTCTACATTTGAAACAATTAGCATTTAAAATGTAAAAAGTCAATGTCACTTTTAGCAGCATCTAAAAACATGAAGTACATAATAATCCTAACAAAAGATATACAAGATCTATTCACTGAAACTACAAAAGTTCTGAGGGAACTTTAAAAAGACATAAATGTAAAAAAAATATATAACTGTACCATGCTCATAGAATGAAAGTCTTAATGTTGTTAAAATATAAATTATTCCAAAATGAAATGCCCCCAACAAAATTTCAGTATATTTGTTTAAGAAATTGACAAGTTCATTTTCATTCTAAAATATATATGAAAATTCAAAATGTATATAATTCCTATACCTATTATGAGACTGTAGAAATGTAGACAGTAGTATTGATATTAGTATAGACAAATATATCAATAAAAAAAGAAAAATAGACTTTACATATATGATCAATTGATTTCTATTTACTTAAATTAGCATGTTTAATTACATTTGATGTTTTAAAAATATTGAAATAATCATTTAGGCAAGATTTAACAAAATTTAATCTTTTGAATAAAAAAACAAAATTTAAGCTTTAGAATAAGGCCACTCTCACATAACTTTCCATTTCCCTCCCTCCTAACATTATTTTTCAAAATTCAGTTCCTTTTCAAATCTCCAAAGGAAATAAAACATCATAAAAAGTATCTAAGTACTTATGTCAAATCCCATCTTATGGAATTTAATATTGTAAAGTTACTTTACAATATTAAATTTGATTGTGGCACTACATATACAATTTTTTTAAGCCAAATATCAGCTAGAGATTCAAGTCAAGTCAAAACACTATACTGGCTGATAAATTCCATATTAGGAGAAGAAAACTCAGTTTGGGTAACTCTCTGATATAAAATTCCAAAACAAACCAAACTTTTCAGACATGGAATAGTTCTGCATGGAAGGTGGGTTCAGGAATGAGTCTCTAATACAACATCTAAAATTTAATGTCTAGGGACACCTGGGTGGCTCAGTCAGTTAAGCATCTGCCTTTGGTTCAGGTCATGATCCTGGGGTTCTGGGATCGAGTCCTGCATCAGCTTCCTTGCTCATGATTGGCAGGGAGCCTTCTTCTCCCTCTGCCTGCCGCTCCCCCTGCTTGTGCTTGCTCTCTCTCTCTCTCTCTCTCTCTCTGACAAATAAATAAAATTGAATGAATGAATGAATGAATGAATTTAATATCTATTCTCCAAAAGAAAGTAAGGGAGAGAGAGCACACGCATGCAAACATCTCATGGTGATGACAAGTCCTGCCAAACATTAAGCTGTATTCAACCTGTGCGGGTGAGTGATTTCTTTCAGATCATCTCCATTCTGCTATGGAGCCCATCCAGTGAGGTTTTATTTTCATCATGGTAATTTTCAGGGCCGTAATTCCCATTTCTTTCTTTTTCACAAATTCTATTTGTTTGCTGAGATTTTCAATTTTTTCATTTGTTGAAAGGCAATTCTTAACTGATTTTTGAACGATTTCAATGATGGCTGCTCCAACATCCATATTAGATAATTCCAACATCTGACTCATCTTGCTGTTAGTGTCTGTTGATTGTCTTCTCTCGTTCAAGTTGTGATTTGCTTACTGGAAATGTTGGATATTATACTATGAGATTCTGGATACATGAGAAATAAAAAATACATATATCAAAAGTAGCTTGTATGTGAAGGTTTATAGGTACTTTATTCATAATAGTCCAAAAATTAAAATCACAAGATGTTTCCCATCAGGATTAGGATAATCACACTTGGTATATTCATATAATGGAAAAATAATTAGCAAAAAATATAAATGAATACAGATACATCCTGCAATATGAATGCATCTCAAAAATATTACATTGAGTGAAAGAAGGCACAGAAGAGTACATACTATATGATTCCATTTATATAAAGTTCAAGAACAAGATAAACTAGTATATGGCAATAGAAATCAGGGCTACAGGGAGGAGAGTTGACTAAAATGGGCACAAAGGATCTTTCTGGAGTGATGAAAATGTTCTAAATTTTTATGGCTATGCCAGTTGCTTGGGTGTACACATTTGTCAAAACTCACTGATTTAAACACCTGATGCATTTCATTGCAGGTACATTTTCCCTCAAAAACTACAAAAATGAATAAAAATAAATAACTGATGTACTGGGAAAATAATTTTATTTTTTAAAAAATCGTATGCAGAAGAATGCTTTGTAATTCATGAAAGCATACTGTCAGGAGTAAACTCCTCCTTTTCTTAACACGGGGACCTCCCTGCCACCGCCTGCTATCATTAATACCAGAAATCTAACAACAAGCAAACAAGGAAGAACAGGACGTTGTCTCAGTCTCCAACTCCCTACCACTATGTCCTCTTTGCACCTACCTCTGGATTGTTCCAAAACTTCTTTAAGAAATCTGTAAAATGATAGTGCTGAGGAGGTCCGAGTGATTGCATTATGCAGGTAATGGCAATGCGAGTTCATTTCGATGATTAAACTAAAAATACAATGTAATAAATGGATACTATTGGATGGATAGTAGTCTTTTGTGACATGATTAAATAGAGCTGTGTAGAAATTGATACTCATGTGTATAAAAGAAGAATATGTCAACAAAAAGACTTACTCTTCCTACTGAAGTACTGTCTCTTTCTGCCTGGGTGAACAGTGCCATCCAGAAGTAAAAGAACACCTCAGTTGTCAAGGTGTCTGTCAGCCCCCTCAAGAATCCCTCTGCTCGGAGCACCTGGCTGGGTAAGTCAGTAGAGCATGTAACTCTTGGTCTCAGGGTTGTGAGTTCGAGCCCCACATTGGGTGTAGAGATTACCTAAAAATAAAATCTTAAAAAAAAAAAATCCTTCTGCTATTCCTGACTGATTATAGCTCTACCCTATGGCCTAATCTCCATCACCTAAGATAGAGATCAAAAGGTAGAATTTGGACCCTCCACCTATTTACACAGTAGCTTATGCTCTGGGCTGTTTATTTCAAACATTATCATTTGTTGTTAATCATATCCAGTTTCAAGAAATAAATTGTCTTCCTCAAGAGGTAAAATAGGATATTTAAAATGAAAACATCATGAGGGTGCCTCGGTGGTTCAGTCAGTTAAGCATCTCTCAACTCTTGATTTTGGCTCAGGTCATGACCTCAGGGTTGTGAGACTGAGCCTTGCATCAGGCCCAGAGCTCAGTGGGGAGTCTTCCTGAGATCTCTCCTCTCCCTCTCCCTCTGCCCCTCCCCCTGTTCATGTGCATGCAGTATCTCTCTCTAAAATAAATAAATCTTAAAAAATAATGAAATGAAAACATCATGGCAGCATTCCACAATGTAATTGCAATAGTCATTTAGAGTAATAAATCCTATGTAAAGACCATCACTATAATAAATCCAGATATTGGAGGTATTATTGCTGTCATAATTACAGAATTAAGAAGTAAAGGGTATGTTGAGTTATCTGAAGAAAATCATT
The DNA here is from genome assembly GCF_003265705.2 of Callorhinus ursinus. Classification (NCBI taxonomy): domain Eukaryota; kingdom Metazoa; phylum Chordata; class Mammalia; order Carnivora; family Otariidae; genus Callorhinus; species Callorhinus ursinus. Next base: position 24,864,927 of record NW_027397086.1, on the reverse strand, counting down.
CTTGTGCAAATAACAGCTGTTCAAATTTCTAAGTTGCTAAAATCCTTAAGCCATAGCTCACCAGTCTTTATATAAATTTACTTTTTGTTTTGATGATTATTTTTTCATCAAGGTGTAACCAGACAATTTATTTCATTTATAAAATCAGGTACATAGATGACCACAATTGATAAAATTTATATTGCAGAGGAAGCCAAGAAATATTTCATTTAACATAAAAAAGGCCACTAGAGAAAAGGAAACAGACCTAGACCTTGATCTCAAGCTGTCTTCATAAAAAGCTGCAAGAAAAAGGTGTAACCAGACTCTCCCAGTAAACTGGTTTTGCACAAATCTTGTGGGCATCCTAGGTTTACTAGAAATGTTACCTATCTTTGTGCAAAAAAATATTGTACCCCCTTAAAATTGTGTCAAATGTACCGTGTACTGATAATGTACCATTTAATATGGAAACTTTCAACAGAGCCAAATGGGTAGTTGGACATTGGATAACCTTCATAATAGCAAATCTCTTTTCTGAAGTTAGTCCACATTCCAGTGATAGTTCTATTTCCTCTGGATAGAGAGTTTGGTCTTAGAACAAGAGAAAATAAATAATGGAAGAATGAAAGAATGGTTTATTTTTGGAGTTTAACACCCTCAATACTCTGTCTGCTACATAATCACCTGAGAGGCCACTGCAAGCTCCACTGGTAGAAAGACAGATTGGTGTTGAAGAAAAAGATGTTCATTCTGCATAGTTGGTTTGGAGAAGAAAAAACAACATCCTTCTGCATCATCTACCAATGCTACCACAAAAGCATTTATTTTTGTTTGTTTTAAAGATTTATTTATTGGGGCGCCTGGGTGGCTCAGTTGCTAAGCGTCTGCCTTTGGCTCAGGTTGTGATCCCAGGGTCCTGGGATTGAGCCCCACATCAGGCTCCCTGCTCAGCAGGAAGCCTGCTTCTCCCTCTCCCACTCCCCCTGCTTGTGTTCCCTCTCTCACTGTGTCTCTCTCTGTCAAATAAATAAATAGAAACCTTAAAAAAATTTATTTATTTAAGAGAGAGAGAGTTGGGAGAGGGGCAGAGGGAGAAGGAGAGAGAGAATTCCAAGCAGACTCCACACCCATCACAGAGGCTGACTCAGGGCTGGAACTCATGACCCTGAAATCATGACATGAGCTGAAATCAAGAGTCGGACGTTCAACTGACTGAACCATCCAAATGCCCCCAGAAGCATTTATTTTAATACACTTACTAGTCTTTGTATAAAATTACTAATGCCAAAGCTTTTAACATACATACATAAACGCATACACATACATACATACATACACAAACACATAGATAAGCAAACAACTGAATAATTAATTAAGTGCAGTTTGTATTTGGAAGACCTTTTTTGGTTGTCACATATAGGAGTTATGTCCCTATTTTCATTTTTGTTTTAGCAAAAAAATATGTGTGAGGCCTTCCCGAGAAAGTACACTGACACTGTCAGTGTTAGTTATGTGTGTGTTGGAACTGTACCCAACTAAGACCTCCAAAATGAAGAAAGCCCATATAATAATGCCTTCCAGTCACTGCATTGTATCATCCTGATTTCTCAGGATCACTTTTCATTATCTGTTTTCCCATGTTTATGTATTATGTGCCATTTACAATAGGGCAGACACTTCTGTTTTTCACTAGGATGCTGTACTTAACAGATTGCTGGCACATAAACACTCCTTAAACGCTTGTGAGAGGGAAGGGTTGACAGTGCTCAGTCAGCTCTCAAGAGGGATGTGGTTGAGGAGAAAGACAGAACGGTACCTGTAACTGTGAAGTAGAGCCCTTAGCCACCTGTAATTTCCTAAATCTAATTTATTTATATTATTATAAATACCATAACCTGCTTTTCTTCCTCACCAATTGTGGGTTGTACTTGGCCATCTTTGAAGATTTCTCAGTCCGGAGAGATTGCACTGGTGGAGAACACGACTGTCCATTAAAGTCCTTTGGCTGGGTTTACACAGAAGTCTAGTAAGTTGTCGTTTAAGTGTAAGTCCTTCTTCCTGAATTCTGTCCACACTCTTTCATGTCGAAGTCTGATTTTTCTGGACAAGTAGAACTGAGAATGAGTACCTGAAGCATAGTAGATTCTTTAAGTTAATGTCATCCTGTAGAGTAAGTGAGGACAGCCAGCTAATCTTCCCTGGCAATAACCTCAATGTATGCTAATAATGGTTGTAGCATTGTGTTAAAACACACTTCAGAAAACCAGCTGCTTTTGAGTCGGTTGAATATAAGCCTAGTAAAAATAATTTAAAATCTTTTTTTTTTCCTGAAAGCATAATGTAACCAGCAAGGTTCTCCAGGAAAACAGACCAATATATATGTGTGTACATATACACATGTACAAGCCTATTTACCCAGGTATATGTACCCAGGTATATACACCTAAAATATATACCTATATATTTTAAGGGGTCTTATAATTTTAATAGTTTAATTATGGCTTTTGAGGAAAGTAAAAATTTTACCAAATTAAACATACATACCGTTACTAAGACACAACTTATTTCAGAAACTGGATCTTAAAATCAAGGTAGTTTCTTGTCAATGCAGCATCAGATGTGATGGGGAGAGGGAAGAGATGTAATTTGAATGGCCATCTCAAGAAGAATCTTGTAAGAACTAAAATTATCAAACTCCTAGGTAGAAGCATAGGAGTAAATTTTCATGACCAAGAAGTAAAGCCATACCCATTAGCAGTCACTCCTCATTCCTCCCTTCTCCCAGCATCTGGCAATCACTAATCTACTTTTGCCTCTACAGTTTTATCTTTTCATCAGCTCATGAGCATTTGGGTTGTTTCCACTTTTTGGTTATTATGAATACTGCTGCTATGAATGTTTGCGTACAAGTTTTTATGTGGACATACATTTTCAGTTCTCTTGGGTATATACCAAGGGGTGGAATGGCTGAATCATGTGGTACCAAGTTTAACATCTTGAGGAACTGCTAAACTCTTCTCCAAAGTGGTTGGAATGTTTTACAATGCTACTGGCAATATATGAGGTTTCCAATTGGCCACATCTCATCAACACTTGTTATTATATCTTTTTGAATTTATAGAAATTTTTAGCTACTTTAGTGTGAAGTAACATCTCATTGTGATTTTGATTTGCATTTTTTCCCAGTGAATAATAATGTTTACCACCTTTTCATTGCTTAGTGGCCATTGTAGATCTTATTTGTAGAAATGTCTATTGAAATATTTTGCACATTTTTTTAATTGGGTTGTCTTTTGATCATTGAATTGTGAGTGTTCTTTAGGTATTCTTGATGTGAGTCCCTTATCAGATATATAATTTGCAAATGTTTTCTCTCAGTCTGTGTGTTATTTTTTCACTTTCTTGGTAGTATCCTTTGAAATACAATGTTTTAATTATAATGATGGATGGGTCAATGAAGATATATCTAGAGTATGGTGCACTTGTGAGCAAGAAAGCACCTGATGCAAAGTCTGGCTAAGAAAGGCCTACTTTTACTCCTTTCCCTTTAATCATCCTGATGTTGCACACTACATATCTGCACTACTAGCTTGAAGCAATTTTTAATCCATTTATCATTTTTGTCAGCTCTGTAAAGTTGGCCTAGTAATTGGCCATGCTGAGTTTGACACTTTTTATATAGGCAGCATCTAGAAATAACATCTTACAAATCAAGAAATGTATATATTCTCAGAAATTTCTAAACAACACCTTTATTGACTGGCAGTGGAGGATCCAAGTATAAGAACTTAGCTATTTTGGTTCTCCTTAAAAGTTCACAAAACATAAGCCATTCACTTTTCAGGGGATGGGGAGGAAAGGCATGGGCTCCCACCTAATTCTATATCATATAAAAATTAAGGTATTAGTATACTTCTTAGGATGGTGCTTCTAGAGTTCAACATGGTGCCTGGGACATAGTAGACTCTCATCAATATGTTTGTTCTAATGAGTATGATTACATATACATTCGTTAGTGTATACACCGGTAGTGGGAAACTTGTAGAGTAGCCATGCCCCTTGAAAATATCATTGGGGATATATTGGGGATGCTATACAATTTTAAAATTGATTGCATAAATCCAGTCAAAGCAAAAATGAGAACCTAATGTCCAGCAAAAGGGAGTTTTCAAGCAAAGTATAATATAACCCATAATGTAAAACTGCATAAATTAAAATAAATGTTAACATCAAATCCATGTTTATTTTCTTCAAAACTTATTAATGGTATTTTATAAAATCAATAAGAAAAATATGAAAATACTATGTAAACCATGGGAAAATTTTTTTAAAGTAGTCTTAGAATGGTAAGGCTTTTGTAAATATGACGTAAAATTCAGAAGCTTTAAATCTATTACATAAAAATTCAATGATCTATATAAAATATAAAGTTACTCCATGGAAAAGCCCAACATAAGCATTTCAAAAACATAAATGAAACTGGGGAAAATACTTGCAAATCTTTTTAAAGACAAGGCATAATTTTTCTGTTATGTAATGAACTTCATATCAACAAGATATAAACAACCTACAAGAGAAAGGACAAAAATATGTTAAGTTTAAGGAAGATAATATACATATGCATTTTAAACATATGAAAATGTTTATTATATTAAGAAATACAAATAAGAACTACACTGAGATGCAGTTTTTTAGTTTGACAAAAATAAAAATGTTTTAAAACACACTAATGTATTAGTGACAATGTGGAGGAATAGAAATTCTCCAAAGATCATTGAAATCATATAAATTGTTAAACATTTGTGGAAAACAATAGTGTATTTATCAAGATGATAAGTATACTGTCATTTGACCCAACAATTTTGTTTCTAAAGAATTTATTCTCCAGATATTTTCAGCCATGTAAGAAATTACATCCATACAATATTTTATATTGCAGCATTGATTGTAATAATAAATGAATAAAAGCAATATAAATATTAATAGAGGATTACTTAAATAAATTATGGTACATAAATCCACACAATGATAATCAATGGAGCCATTAAAATGATTGAGGAAGTTCTTCATAAACTGATCTGTAAAACTCTCTAAGATATATGGTTGGGTGAAAAAAAATCAAGGCACAGGACAATACATATAGTATTCTGCCTTTGTATATAAGTGTATTAGGAGAAGAATACATGTATGTATGCACATAATATCACTGGGAGTAATATAAGATATTCATAATATTGGTTGTCTCTAAGAGAAATGATATGTGTAGTCTAGAAAAGAGATTGGAATTTTAAACCATATGAATTCATTATATTTAATAATATGTAAATAAAACTTAGCTACAGAAAAAGTTTACACAAGTTTATGCGACATAGCAGTCCAATTTTTAACAAACAAATGAATAACATAAATTAGCTAACTCTGTACCCTGAGAAGGCCTGGAACTGATGTCAATAACAAAGAACATACTCAGAGCCCATATTTTGGTTTTGAAATTCAGTCCTCCAGTAAAAGAAACCAGGTTGCTTGGAAAAATGGCTGATCCTGGTACTGGGCCAGAGAAGATAAAAGATGAATGTGGACACTCTGGTAGTACCAGAAGTGCTCCAAAAAATTGAAAGAATAGACACGTTAAAGGAACACAGGATCCAACCTAAAAGAGCACCCTGTGACCAAAACTGGAACAATTTGAGCAATGAAATGAATAATGTAATATTGGATTACAAAGCAAAATATAAAATAAATATCCATGAATCTGTACTGACATAAACAAACGATTGAATAAGTAAGTAAATGGAGAAGAGATGAATCCTCCTTAAAAAATAATTACAAAATAATATATAGAGATAATCCTTTCTCCAGGAGTGGAGCTTAATCCCACCCTGGCCCTAAGGGTGAGCTAGAGTAGACTTAGTGACTCTTCTAAAAGAAAAGAATAGGGAAAAGAGGAAATAACTTTCTAGTGGAGAAACTGAGTAGACACTACTTTAACCAAGTCATCAAGATGGACATTATCAGTGATGTCAAGTAGATATGTACTTCCTGATGTCATATGATGAGAAGAACACTTTATATCTTTGGTGTTTTTCCACAAATCCTTAACCCAGGGCCAATCATGAGAAAACTGTCAGACAAACACAGATTAGGGAACATTCAACTAGATAGTAATAATCCTCAACACTGTGAAGGTCATTTAAACAAGGAAAGACAAACTCACAGACTAGAGGAGGCTGGGAAACATGTATGCAGCATGGTACCTTAATTAGATCCTAGAACATAAAGTAGACATTAATGGAATTTCTGATAAAATCCACATAAAGTCTGGAGTTCAGTTAATAACAGTGCACCAATTTTGTTCATTTCAACTGGAAAAGAGAGCTCAGAGGCTTCAGTCTCTGTATTTCAGGAGATGATTTTCTAGTTGTAATTGTGCCTGGATAGAACAGGGAAGAAGACTCCAATATTAGCCTTCTCTTCTCATTGCCATCCTTTCTCCACTATTTTTACCAATTCTTCCACAGTGGTCTCAACTCATTTCTCCAGATGAGGTGGTATGAGGAATAAGGATAGCATTGTTCAGAGTGGGCAGTTCAGGCTTTCTGATGGAGAAAAGCATGGAGGAGGGACAGTCCCTAATCAGATATAGTGAAAATGGGGTAGTTTCTCCACCATTGGTTCCTTCCCTGAAACATCTACTCGTGGATGGATATAGGCATGCATATATAGATTAATGAATGAATGAGAAAACTGGAAAATGGCCGAAGTTTACTTTTACAGAAGTAGGTCACATCCATAACTGTTTCTGTAGAAACCATTAGATAAAGGGTAAAACAATATACTTTAAAAAATAGATAAATAAAAACCCCAAACCAGAAAACCAATGAGAAGTTTATATTCTAAGAAATTTAATTCTCTTAAAAGAGAATTAATAAATCACTGAAAATTCTACATTAGGTTCATGTTATGTGCAGAAAACAATCTTCAATGCTCCCAATCTGCTATTAAAGATAAACCTAATACAATTTTCATTTGAGGCTTAGCTATACTATGCTTGAAATAGAATACTTTCTTCAACTTTTAATATTCTGTCTATGAAAAAGCAAATTAAAATACCTCAATCTACTGGTACCTTTTATATAACCTTTTCCTTGCATTATTTTTATGTCTTTAAAAGCATAATTGCAGGCAGCTTAACATAACCAAACTATACATGAAACTTTTCTAATACGTTTGCTTACCTCAAATAATTTGGTCTTATTAGTGATGCAGCTATAAACATTTGTATGAATTGTATTTGTACTTCTTCCAATAAATTGGTCTCAGCCACATAAACAGTCAATACACTTCCTCTTTTTTGCATAAAAGATATCTTAAAAGGTAATTTTTTCCCCTTTCTTTCCCTCAGGATTTCTGCTTTATAAAATTCAGTTGTGGTTGGTGAGATGGCACCTAACACAGATTGCTTTTTTTCTCCTCTGAAAACAAACTTTCAAGTGGCCTCAGAACAACAGAGAAGTGAGTTAATGGTTATAAGAAACTAAGAAAAAAGGAGAAAAAAAAAAAAAACAATCTCTGACAGCTGACAACTGTTAGCTGGCCGCCAAAAGCTAGGTTGTAGTGTTGCTTCCTGAACATAAACCATTTTACAGAATATCACCATCAGATAAGGTTATTTTGTGACCTTGATGGAACAAGACAAAAATAAGGACAAGATGCTACCACATTCTCTCAAAGCCAATGTGAGTGACTAATGTTCTTTGACCAGTGATAGCCTGCTTTATGCCTCCCCTCTTCTGAATTAAAATGATTAATGTACTTGGTAACGAAATAGCCTCCATTCTCTTTCCTTTTTCTAAAGTTGAAGTATAGTTGATATACAATGTTACCTTCATTTTAGGTGTACCACATAGTGATTCAACAGTTCTGTATATTAAGCTATGTTCACTGTGATAAGAGCAGTTACCTTCTGTCACCATACAACATTATTACAATTTGTGACTTATATTCCCCATGACCTATTTATTTTATAACTGAAAGTTTGTACCACTTAATCTCCTTCATCTGTTTGGCCTCAACCACACACACCCCCCACCCCACCCCCAGCTTTGGCAACCACCACTTTGTTCTCTGTATTTATGACTCTGTTTGGTTTTTGTTGTTTGTTCATTTGTTTTGCTTTTTAGATTCCACATACGAGTGAAATCATATACAATTTGTCTTTCTCTGACTGACTTGTTTCACTTAGCCTAATACTCTCTAGGTCCATCCATGTTGTTGCAATTGTCAAGATCTCATTCTTTTTATAGCTTAGTAGTATCCCATTGTACATCTTCTTTATCTGTTCATCTATCAATGGACACTTAGGATGCTTCAATATCTTGGCTATTATAAGTAATGCTGCAATAAAATAGGGATGCCTATATCTTTACAGATGAGTGTTTTTGTTTCCTTTGGGTAAATACTCAGTAGTGGAATTACTGGTTTGTATGGTATTTCTATTTTTTAACTTTCTGAGGAACCTCCGTACTGTTTTCCACAATGGCTACACCAATTTACATTTCCACCAACAGTGCACAAATGTTCCCTTTGCTCCACATCCTCACCAACACTTTTTATTTCTTGTCTATTTGATATTAGCTATTCTGAGAGTGTAAGGTGATATCTCATTGTGGTTTTATTTTCATTTCCCTAATAATTAGTGATTCATGTGTCTGTTGGCCATCTGTCTATCTTCCTTGGAAAAATGTCTATTCAGGTCCTCTGCCCATTTTTAAATGAGATTATTTGGGTTTTGGTGTTGAGTTGTATAAGTTCTTAATATATTTTGGATATTAATCCCTTATTGGATGCGTCATTTGCAGTAGGTCGCTTTGTTGTTTTGTTGTACAAAAGCTTTTTATTTTGATGTGGTCCAATAGTTTATGTTTGCTTTTGCTTGCCTGAGGAGACATATCCAGAAAAATGTTGCTAAGGCTGATGTCCATGAGATAGCTGCCTATACTTTCTTTAAGGAGTTTTATGGTTTCAGGTCTCACATTTAGGTGTTTAATCCATTTTGAGTTTATTTCTGTGTATGGTGTAAGAAAGTAGCCGCCACTTCCTGGTAATTCAATCAAAAACAGACTTCTAAATCACCTGGTATACACCCAAACCCCATATCTGAGATTTCTGGTTACATTTCCCTAAGATTATTTTCCTCATAGGATACAGTTTTTCTTGCTGCAGCAAGTTAATAAACCTACATTTGTTTGACTACAGGTGTGTTGTGTTCTTGGTGGTCTTTGGGCACCAGACTTTAACAAAACAAACAAAAGCTGTGGAAAAATTATTAGTGGATAAACGGTCTTGTCACCGTGGTTGTTTGGCAGGGGTGGGGTGGGTTGGAAGGTGCCATGCATGTGTATGTTGGCCATGGTGGGAGAAAGAGCAGAAGAAAGTTACATACCATGGATGAAGGTAGGTTATATGAGAGGCTGAGAGACTAGTTTTGCTCTGTTTTTCTTTCCCATATTGTCTTGCCTGATTTTCTTATTGCCCTGTTCCCAATATTATCCCTTCATTCTGCTCTCACTATAAATCACAAAAGGAAGCCCAGCAGCATTGTTGCCGTTGTTCAGGTCCTTTCATAAATAACACCCCTCTCTTTGCCATCTCATTCTGACCCAAGTGAGAAGCGTGCAGAAGACAAAAGGATATCAAAAGAGGAGTTTTGTTACGGCTAAGAGCTAGATTAGAGGTTGTGACTGAAGTTTATGACCAGATTGGTTTGCTAATGCTCTCTGGTGACCCTCCCAGCCTAGATCTTAAGGCACTTGAACTGAGGAAAACTTTGGTTTTCAGGGCAGACATAACTACTGAGGATTTCTTCTTTGTACTAGCGCAAAATGAAAAATAAATGAAGAAGAGAGGCCAGGTTCACAGTGCCTACAAATCGTCTCCACTCAGTTAGGAAATATGGACCATTGGTGTCACCCAATAATCCAGTAGCTTATTCCAGAAGAGCTTCTTTAGCGGAATTTCAAGTGCATGGAAAACGTGTGTAGTGGATTATAATAATACATCCCCCTAATACTCTCCAGTGATTTTCCTTCACAGAATCCATTGAGTTTATTCATGAAACCTGTGATCATACATGACTGTCTCTATCTTCCTTGGGAAGGAAAAGAACAGCCTCATTTCCATCTTCACGTGGCCACTCCTCCGAAATCAACCATTGTTCTTTTGTGGACATCCTTTGTACCTCTGATGGTCAGTATAGATTTTGACCCCCAGAAGACATTGAAATGGATGAGAACAGTGTGCTTAATTAATTTGAAGCTGTATTTGAAACTGTATTTGAAGCTGTATGTTACACTGTATTTGAAGCTGAAAATTCACTCCCTACTCTAATTGTCTTGCTACACTATCTTATAAAGGTTATCAGGGGCTCTGCAGTGATATAAAATGACAATATTAACATACTCTAATAACAAACTACAACAATATCTAGATGTCCCAAGGTTGAATATAAACTCCTCTCGTTATTGAATTTCTGGGAAAATTTAAATTCAAATATAATGCCTCCGTGGTTAAGTGCACAGACTCTGAACAAGATCACCTGACTTCAAAGCTCAGTTCTTACACTTACTTGGTTTGTGATCCTGCGAAAGTTCACTAACCTCCCTCTGTCTCAGTTTTTTCATCTGACAAATGGGAATATGATAAGACTTACAGAGTGGTGAAAATTAAATGAATTAATATTTATAAAGCTTTTAGAAATATCTCTGGCAGATAAGTGTTTTATAAAAATTATTGTTTACTACTGTACTTGTAACTTAAAAATTACATTGAAGTCAAACAGCCACCCTTACATCCCTCAATTTCTTATTCTATTCAGTATCAGCCAATTTGTTCTCAGTCTTCAGAAGCTTAAGGAGATCCATTCATTGGTTATCCATTCAGTGTCTATCTGTAGTTATTTTTATTAAGAAAGCTATTGCCTCTGGCTTAAAGGGCTATAGTATCTCTGAAGTTAATTCATTCCAACCTGATATACCTCATCTTTGTTATCAGTTTTATTGAGCTATAATTTACAAACAATAAAACTCACCAATTTTCAGTGTATAGTTTGAAGAGCTCTGAGAACTGTTTATAGTCTTGTAACCACCACCACAACCATGAAATAGACACTTCCATCACCCCAAAAAGTGCCTTTGTGCCCCCTTTTTTGCCAGTATCTTCTGTTCACCACCTCACTCCTGGAAGCTGCCAATTTTCTCTGTATTACTATAGCAGTGCCTATTCTAGAATGTTACATAAATGGAATCACACATCATATAGTTTTTCTCTCTGGCTTCTTTCACTTAGCAAAATGCTTTTGAGATTCATCCATTTTCTTGCATGTCTCAGCAGTTCATTTTTTCTTATTAGTAGTATTTCACCATAATAATGTACCAATCTTTTAAACTTCATTTAAAAAAGAGGAAAATGATAGATTTTTTTCAGGCAATTGGGATAAAAGGACAAAGGTACTCAAAAATCCTGTCTGGCTGTGCTGAGCACTGAGGCGATCAATATTTGTTGTACCCATAAACCTTTTGTAAAGATAAATATCTTGTCCGTTATAGCTACATTTTTGCCTGCATTAAAATGTACCCTGATCTTGTACTGTATGTCCATCTTTTACTACTTATTCAAAAGCCTTTGCCTTGACTCCTCGCTGAACCACCTACAGGTGCCTCCAAATATCCTTGTTTCTACAGATGTCGTTCTCGCTGTCAGGAATTGCTTTCCCTTCTTTGTCAGCATCATGTTTATAACTCCACTATATCACTCACTTAATGGTGATTTATAAACAAATTCAGATAGGTCTCTATTATGGAAAAAGATAGTATTGTTCAACTTTGTGGTAAGTTTAGTGCTCAACACCAGTGTAGATATTCAATAAATGTTTGATGAAGGAAAATGAATAAATGAGTGCATTAAGGGTGTCCTCCTGTTGATACACATCCGTCACAGGTAATATAAGTATGTGAACACAACTCACTGTTCTAAGTTGCCTAGAAATCTGCTTCTTTGTCCCCCAACAGGTTTTGAAACAGGGAACAGGGAAATCTGTTAATGCTTGGATAAATCTTGCTGAATTTTGAGGAAGCAACTGCTATCCGCTGAAAAGTGCACTTAATTATTCACAGTACATAGGGGTTCCTGTGACATGACTAGCAACAAGCTCCTGGCCCTTCAGACGGGAAGGATGCATTCGTAATTAAACCATGCCCTATGCTGTCTCCTGCTGCCAGATTTCCTTGAGTAGTCACTGGAGATGAAATTCTAATTATGACATTTGAAGAAATAAAATTCTCCAGGGAAAGCAGCCTCCAAAGACAGACTGTATGTCGACAGCTGTTGTGGAAATTACTTATTTTAACCTTTGCCATAAAAACTGTAAAACCGATCCAGCTCCTTCTCTGTGGCAGACATTTTGGGAGATGGATTTGTAGGTGTGTTTTGGGGATTAGCCTAAAGCCAAGACAGCATCATTTTGCAACAGAAGTTCCATTAAAGTTTCTTAAATTTCAGTGAACTTCTGTTCAGGCAGTCCTTTTAAATTCTGATGAGCTGACATTTGAATGTTTCTGTAGCAGATGGCTATCAACTAAAAGAAATGCACAATATTTTATTTTCACTAGCTGAAACCAAATTTGAAGGATATGATAGATTTTTTCTAATTAAAACGCGTAGAAGCTTGGGTCATAGATTTTATATACTTAAAAAAAATGAAAAATCAGACTGTCTTGGACTGAAACTCAAGTTGCCAGGTGTCAGGTTTTTTTTGTTTTAAAACATACAAACTGAAGCATGGTTCTCCAAGATACCTACACTATAGCCATTTAGAACAACATATTTAAAAATCACTGCACTTAATCAAATACTATTTATTAAAGTCTACATAACTAAGAGTTGATTGATCCATCAATTATTCTTCTGTTCAAGGATTTCTTCTTTAGCAGATAGCTAGTCTGTGCTTAATAGGAGATGTAGAAGAATGGTTCAGGGTTTCTGACCTGCAGGGATTTCATTACCCCAGTGGAAAGATAAAGTTAATACACACAGAGAATCACATAGTTAGAAAAGAAACACTACAATGAAAAATACTTTGTCAAGTCTCGGTGTTTACAGATGATGACTCAGGATGGAGACTTTAAGTGCTTTACCCAAAAATACACACCTAATTAGTAGCAAAGTTTAAGAAGTGCTTCTCGGTTTTTCTCATCGTATTAGAATGATTTATATATTCCAGTGGTTTTGCTTTTCCGATTGAACACTGATACAGAATCCAAGTTTTTATAACAACATAGCCCACACTCTCTCTAAAGATACTATTCTCTGTTTTATTGGTCTTTTACCATAATAATAAAGGGCCTGGCTTGGATATACTAAAGACCTTAAAATTCTCCTTTTCAAAATGACCTTCTCACCAAAATAGAGAGCCAAGATGCCTCATAAGCCTCTGCCTCACTCAACTGTGTCATCATCAACCACTAGTAAATAACTCCAGACAAGTAAAGTGCTAGCTGTTTCAGAGCTTGATGAATAGCTTTATGGGCCCCTTCTCACAGCTGTCATTGTTCTGACAGCTTGATTGAATACAACACTTGCACCATACCAAGGGGAGCTACCCACAAAGGGCACCACATGTTTCTAAGTGCTTCTGGTCGCATGCTTCCAGGATAACACTGCAGCACAAAACCAGCTTCCTGTTACTCTAAGGGAAAAGTAAACTCTGATCTAGAACCTAACTCCAATCTTCTGTAAAGGATTCATAGATCAAAATTTGTCTCTTCGTATGGCGCGCACATATATCCCTATGGAGTTAGATAACGTTCATCTTCTAAAATCTAATCACACCAAATGGCTGTCGAGCCATGTTTGAATTCATTTCAGTTAAGCAATTAAACATTTAAGAAGGGGAGGAAGCATTAAACAACAACTTCCTCTCTGTTCAAAAGGTCACCTGTCAATCTTGTCTTGTTCCTCTTTGCATCTGTGTCAGTTCTCCACAGCTCAGCCTACTTACTGGGGCCCGCATTTGCCTGCAAACTCTTTCCTGTTGCAGTTTCTATGCTGACCCTGACCTATTCGAGAAGTAGATCAGCATCCTCCATCTCTCATCCTCGCCTTCTTGGTCTGGTCTGTTGTGGTTTAGATCTAAAGCCCACAGGGAGTCAGAATCCAATGTGCCAGCCCAGGTTGCTGGCTTATCAAATTGCTTTTTAAGATAGCTTCACTAACAATGAAATTTGGGATTAATCTCCCCACCAGCAGTTTCTGAGTTCTTTTTCACCCTCTAAGTCAAAACCCCCTCCTTTTCTTTTTGTTGCATTAATTACAAGGTTTAAGTTATGCTCTAGTCCTTCCTCCTAATTTCTAGTTAAATTCTTTAAGCTCAGTAACTTCTAGCCAAGTACTGCCTCATACTCTAGAACTGTATGTTTTGCCTTGCCAGACACGCACCTTTCCAACACGCTGTCCAATCCAGCAGCCCAGATTTCGTCACGGTGAGTACGGACTCATGGACATCAACGTCCTAAGTCTCAAGTACTGATTCCATTTTCATCCCTTGCTATAGTGCTTTCTCCCACCAGCATCAAAAGTGCTAGATTTATGCCTGAGAATTTTATGACACATTAGATACCCACAGTCAGCTAACCAGTTCCTCTAGTCGCTATTCCTGTGCTGTTACGCACTTGTGTTTTGAATTGACTCAATCCATGACTTCACTCTAAAACTGAATAATTGATCTACTTTTAAGACATGTGCAGCAGATGGATACGTAAGAAATATACAATTTTGAGGTGGATGTAATTCGTACCACAATTCAGTAATATATTCCCTTTATTGAGCATCTATGCACAGTCATAGGATGCATATCGGATAGAGGAGACACTCATATAGCCTATAAATATACAAAATCCATATTTCCCAGGCTGTAGCAGCATAAAGCATAAATAAGGGCATCTTACCAAAATGTTTTAGGCTTCATCATTATCTGCTGTATAGGAATCTAATGCACACTCAAATACGCCCCCTGTGGTTCAGGGTGTCGGCTTTAATCTTCTAGTTTACTACAATAGCATGTACTGTTTACCTCCTCCTCTGATCTAGCTCACTGTGATGCTGTGCCTGTCAATAATGATTCAAAAAGAACGAGCCCTATTATTGATGTCTGTTGGCACCCACTGATGCCGATGCCAACAAAAGTTTTAGATGTTTGTCCCAAGGAAGCCAATGACAGAGGTTAAGAGCATGTGTTGATGTTAAAGATGCCACAGCCTGCTACGTCTTTGCTCTAGGAGTTCTTATGTCTGCCCATTGATCCTTTATTTTTCTTTTGGAAACACTGTCTCCCTTCTGCAGAGAAATGCTGTTCCTCCAGAACTAAACATGAGTTCTGAGAGGTTACATATTCTTAAAAGCATCCCTATCTCCCCATGTTCCCATCCCCATCTACGTGATTAGCTTGGTGCTGGGTACCTAACTCAAGTTAACCCTCTTCTTGGATTTTATAACATGACATTTTAAGCAAATGTCAGCTTTTCCCAAGAAACAGGTGATGAGGCCCTGAAGATTTCAACAGCATAGTGCCTGCCATGTGGAAGACAAATTTGCAGTAGGAGAGAATGTTGTCATAGAGAAAGGAAGACAGAAGAAATCTAGAGAGATTTCTGGCCTCATTAACTTCCTTGAGAAGTGTTATACCCAATGTCTAGCTTTACTTCTGCCTTTCCTACAGTTGTAGGACAACCCTGAGCCTCTTGTTGCTGTATGTAGACACACTAATATCTGAAATATGGGATTTATCCCCTGAATTTAGTATTAATTATTATTATTATTATTATTATTATTATTATTATTATTGAAGTGTTGGTATCAGTACTGTTAAATACTGGGGTCTCATTTTCCAGCTTCTTTTTTCCCATAAATGTTCTCCCTCGGGTATTTTAATTTATTTTATTTATGTATTTTTTTAAGTTTTTAATTTGATTCCAGTTAGTTAACATACGGTGTTATATTAGTTTCAGGTGTACAATGCAGTGATTCAACACTTTCATACATCACCCAGTGCTCATCGCAACAAGTGCTCTCCTTAATGCCCATCACCTGTTCCACCCATCCCTCACCCCACTCCTCTCTGGGAACTATCAATTTGTTCTCTATTATTAAGAGTCTGTTGGGCGCCTGGGTGGCTCAGTTGGTTAAGCGACTGCCTTCAGCTCAGGTCGTGATCCTGGAGTCCCGGGATCGAGTCCCGCATCGGGCTCCCCGCTCGGCGGGGAGTCTGCTTCTCCCTCTGACCCTCTCCCCTATCATGCTCTCTCTCACTCTCTCCCTCTCAAATAAATAAATAAGTAAAATCTTAAAAAAAAAAATAAGAGTCTCTTTCTTGGTTTCTCTCTCTCTCTCTCTCTCTCTCTCTTATTTCTTTCCCTTTGTTTGTTTTGTTTCTTAAATTCCATATATGAATGAAATCATATGGTAGGTATTTGTCTTTCTCTGACTGACTTATTTCACTTAGCATTATACTCTCTAGCTCCATCCATGCCGTTGCAAGTGGCAAGATTTCATTCTTTTTCATGGCTGAATAATAGTCCACTGTATGTGTACACCACATCTTCTTTATCCATTCACCAATTGATGGACATTTGGGCTGCTTCCATATCTTGGCTATTGTAAATAATGCTGCTATAACCGTAGGGGTGCCTATATCCCTTTGAATTAGTGTCCTTGTATTCTTTGGCTAAGTATCCGTAGTGCAATTGCTGGATCCATAAGGTAGGTCTCTTTTTAACTTTTTGGGGAACTGTTTTCCACAGTGGCTGCACCAGCTTGCCCTCCCACCCATAGTGCACAACCATTCCTCTTTCTCCACAACCTCGCCAACACCTGTTGTTTCTTGTGTTGATTTTAGCCGTTCTGATAGGCATGAGGTGATATCTCATTGTAGTTTTGATTTGCATTTCCCTGAAGATAAGTGAATGATGAGCATCTTTTCATATGTCTATTGGCCATCTGGATGTCTTCTTTGGAAAAATGTCTGTTCATGTCTTCTGCCTGTTTTTTAATTGAATTATTTGGGTTTTGGTGTTGAGTTTTTTAAGTTCTTTATATATTTTGGATGCTAACCCTTTATCAGATATGTCATTTGCAAATATCTTCTCCCATTCTGTAGGTTGCCTTTTAGGTTTTTTCATTTTTCCTTCACTGTGCAGAAGCTTTTTATTTTGATATTGTCTGAAGTTTATTTTTGCTTTTGTTCCCCTTGCCTCAGGAGGCATATCTAGAAAGAAGTTGCTGTGGCTGATGTCAAAGAAGTTACTGCCTGTGTTCTCCTCTAGGAGTTTTATGGTTTCAGGTCTCACATTTAGGTCTTTAATTCATTTTAATTTATCTTTGTGTATGGTGTGAGAAAGTGGTCCAGTTTTTTTTTTTTTCTTTTGCATGTTGCTATCCGGTTTTCCCAGCACCATTTGTTGAAGAGACTTTTTCCCATTGGATATTCTTTCCTACTTTGTCAAAGACTAATTGACCATATTGTTGTGGAATTATTTCTGGGTTTTCTATTCTGTTCCACTGATCTGTGTGTTTATTTTTGTGCTAGTACCATTCTGTTTTGATGACTACTGTTTTGTAATATAACCTGAAGTCCAGAATTGTGATGCCTCCAGCTTTGCTTTGCTTTTTCAAGATTGCTTTGGTTATTCGGGGTCTCTTGTCGTTCCATACAAATTTCAGGATCATGTATCAATTTTGTTGATTTTTTTCAAAGAATCAGCTCCTGGTTTCATTGATCTGTTCTATTGGTTTTTAGTTTCTATATCACATATTTCTGCTCTAATCTTTATTATTTCCTTCTTTCTGCCGGTTTTAGGGTTTTTTTATTGTTCTTTTTCTAGCTCCTTTAGGTGCAAGGTTGGGTATTTTTTATTTTTACTCAGGTATTTTAATCCTCTCACTCTACGTTTCAATTATGAGTCCATGCAAGCTATGACATATTCAGAATCACATACTGTTTTCTGCCATCCAAAACGGGTCCAATGACTCAGACAAAATTTCTGTGCCTTCATTATCTTTTACCTCCCAGGAAGCTTTTCAACTTCTAATAAAAATTCCTAGAATCCCTGTCCTGTTAATAAAAGCTAGATTACCTAGTCAGCAATATAGAACTACATGGAGTAGAGCAGAATCGGGTAGGGAATCCTAGAAGAGGTGATAGTGGAGATGAGTCATGAAGAATGAATTTAATTCTGGGGCACCTGGGTGGCTCAGTTGGTTAAGCGACTGCCTTTGGCTCAGGTCATGATCCCGGAGTCCCGGGATCGAGTCCCAGGATCAAGTCCCACATCAGGCTCCCTGCTCGGCGAGGAGCCTGCTTCTCCCTCTGACCCTCCCCCTCTCATGTACTCTCTCTCTCTCATTCTCGCTCTCTCAAATAAAAAAAAAATGAATTTAATTCTGTACCCACAGATAAAATCTTTGTTATACTACTTGAAAAAAATGTTAAGAATCTGTACACTCCTTCAGTATGCCCCAAAATCACCTCCTAGAAGAACAAAGAGAGTGTATTTCAAACCTGGCCAGCTAGACAAAATTCAATAAAACTTGCATCATTTCATTCACTTTGAGGTTTGTCCTAGTTTTGCAATAAATACATTAACTGTTGCCAGGGAAAATAATAACAAAATAAAAACTCTCAATTGTCTGATTTCTTTTAAACCTGTAAGTTTTACCAGCATTATAGATTTCCTGTAACATTCTCCTCATATACTGTTTCCCTGTCTCTTTATTTCATTTGCTAGAGCAGAAAGTGGAATATAGATCTGCCTGTAGCTCCAAGAATGGATGGACAAGTGAAAATAATCTTTTTGTGAATGAAACATTGATATCAAACAGGCAAAGCCCTGGCAAGAAATATGAAAATCGAGTTAGAGTACAACATATATTGCAAAAGATACATCCGGTGCCTTTTCAGGAAACTAAGCAAGAAATGGAAATAAGGGGAATTCCATTTTTCCAGCTGAATGCAGACAATTGTCATTCGTCATGTCTTCAAAGTCTTTGCCTTCTTACTTGATGTCATCCGATATTCTAAATGTTTTGCTTTGTTTTTCCCTAGGGGAAGTCTTTAAAACATGTTAGTGAAACAAAACAGATAGATATCGATGTGTATGTCACTTCCATGGTGAAAACAAAAACAAACAGAACCCTAGTGGAACTCCCTTGTTTGTGTCGGAACGGGTTCCTGTCTCCTCAGAATGGCGGGAGCAGTGCTCCCTGGCTTCCTTCTTTGGCTTTTCTCTGCTTTCAGTCCCAGTGCACCTTTTAGATTTCCGTGATTTTGTACTCTCTGTTTCTTATCCCCATAATTAATGCCTTTCCCCCACTTTCCCTCCTAAGAAATTCTGGAATATCCTTCAACCCTACTCTTGTGTTGCTCCTTCTCTATGTCTTCCTAATGTCTCTCTGCAGCGGGTAGAGTATAACCCCCATTCTGTCCATGTTCTCCCTGCATGTTGATCACACCCCTCCTGCAGAATTTTTCAAACTGTCTGTGGGCACCCCACAAACATTAGCCTTTAGGTTCTTTCAAGACAGAAGCAAGGTCCTCCGTTCAACTAATTTGAAGCCTTTCTAATCCGTATTTCAACATGTGGAATATTGTCAAATCCTCCAGTTTGTTGGACTCAACTTGTTTTATTTTATTTATTTATGTATTTATTTTGGTGCAAAAAGGTGGTTGTATTAAATCAAGGGGACAGGACCCATGGGCAGAAACAGTTGCTGCCCGTTCTTGTTGTTTTAAATGGGTTTAAACTGTACCCAATGCAAAAAGGGAAAATCAGCACCTCCCTCAAAGGATTTGGGGGGGGGCAGACGTTGTCTGTCTTTTTAGCACCTGCTGTTCTCATTTGCTTCTTCCATTGAATTCTCTATCTCTTTTCATCCTTTCTCCTCCCGTGCATGCTGTCCAGTTGCAGCACTACACCCTACTGGACACCATCCTTAAAAATACATTTTTCTAATTCTTCAGAGTCCCTGGACCATTCCTTCTACCTGCACACAATTTCCACTGGTCATCCCTTCCTGTTAGCTCCAGCCTCGTGCCTGAATGTTGGGTGTCCTCTCTTTCTTGATTTCATGATTTCTCTTCACTAGTTTAAGCACCCTCCACCCCAGAAAAGTTTTGGTCATATGGCTCTTTGGCTCCCTCCTGGCTATCTCCTTAAAACTATCATGCTACTATCACAATTGCCATCAAGGTATTTTACTAAGCAAAAGTTCCTATCTAGTTATGCTAGAACCAGCTTCTATATAACGGTCTTACTCCAACAACACATGTAATGAGTACTTGATTATCAGACCCTGTGCTAGGCTCGAGGAATGCAATAGTGAGTAAAACATGGCATTGCTCAAAATTATTTGACAACCTAGCAGAGTCCTGTTCATTTTTGGTAGCTATAGTATTTGACACATAGTAGGAACATAACCAAAGGCACTATAGGATTAGGAAAAGAAATGGAGTCCTCTTTTCAGGTGGTTAAAATTAATATGGATTTCATTTGGCATCATGTGAAATATGACTAAAGGCAGAATAGTGTGGTTAATGAACTTTACAAGTCCCTTCCTAACCTCTAATTCACCGATTGTTTTATTCACCAGTCTTCCTAGATACAAATGCAACCTCATGAATATACAGTAGCTTTGGAATTAGAGATATTTTCCGTGGTGAATTATGCATTGATACAATGGAACTGTGGAAAAGACAATATTCTTGAGAAGCATTTTACATATCTTATTAAACAATTAACTGAAATCATTTCTTTTTTTTAATTATGTTGTGTTAATCATCATACATTACCTCATTAGTTTTTGATGTAGTGTTCCATGATTCATTGTTTGCGTATAACACCCGGTGCTCCATGCAGTATGTGCCCTCTTTAATACCCATCACCAGGCTAACCCATCTCCCCACCCCCGTCCCCTCTAGAACCCTCAATTTGTTTCTCAGAGTCCATAGTCTCTCATGGTTCGTCTCCCCCTCCAATTTCCCCCCCTTCATTCTTCCCTTCCTGCTATCTTCTTCTTCTTCTTCTTCTTTTTTTTTTTTTTTTTAACATATAATGTATTATTTGGTTCAGAGGTACAGGTCTGTGATTCAACAGTCTTACACAATTCACAGTGCTCACCATAGCACATACCCTCCCCATTGTCTATCACCCACTCACCCCATCCCTCACACCGCCCACCACTCCAGCATCCCTCAGTTTGTTTCCTGAGTTTAAGAATTCCTCATATCAGTGAGGTCATATGATACATGTCTTTCTCTGATTGACTTATTTCGCTCAGCATAATACCCCCCAGTTCCATCCACGTCATTGCAAATGGCAAGATTAACTGAAATCATTTTAAAAATTACTTTCTCTTAAGGGATTAAGAAGCATAGATAAAACTGCCTTATAAAAAGGATGTGAAAAATGGCCATATAAAGCTTAAGCTGATACTTATATGATTTAATAATAGTGTAAATCATTCCTTGAAAGGCTTTATGTTTTTGAAAAGAGACTTTACTAAAAAATGAATTAAGTATAAAATGAACTAAATTGATTTAAGAAATTTAATGATTTCCAGTGTGGTTATATTTTTGAGAAAAGACATGGAGCTTTCCATTCTATGTATTTCATTAACAGTGTCATTATCATTGCCATCATGCTAGTTGGCTTTTTAGTATCTAGCACCCTTTGTAATAGTTTGGGATTCTTTTTGAAAACTGCAGGTATGCCTTTGTCCTTGCTGTATTGTTCATCCAAGGGATATGGCATCGAACTTTCCTGCCTCTCCTTTATCTGAAATGTTATCACAGGACACAAGTGTGTATTTACTAAAAGCTAATGAAGCTAATAAAACTTAAACCTCAGGTGCCTCAGGACCCCCTGGAGGGGCCCTAACATTGGGTTCATACAGTCACATATTTTTTGTAAAGTTTGCAAAGTAGGATCTTCTAACCTACTTATACCTACAGATAAGTATTCCAATCCAAGTGCCATTTTTTTCCATTCCAACCTTTTCATCTCTGGAATAAGCAGAAAATTTTTGAGTTTGGCTAACAGGAATTTGAAACAGAGATATAGGGACGCCTGGGTGGCTCAGTCGTTAAGCGTCTGCCTTCGGCTCAGGTCATGATCCCAGGGTCCTGGGATTGAGCCCCACATCAGGCTCCCTGCTCAGTGAGGAGCCTGCTTCTCCCTCTCTGTCTGCTGCTCCCCCTGCTTGTGCTCTCTCTCTCTCTCTCTCTCTCTCTGACAAATAAATAAATAAAAATCTTAAAAAAAAAAAAAGAAACAGAGATATAGTTAGTTTGGGGTTTTTAGTATATATGTAATTCAGAGCCACTGAATTACATGTAACTATATTATATGTAACTATATCATATAGATATTTAGAACCATTTCTGCTTAGAGTTAGGATATTATTAGCTTTATGGTATAAAAACAGATTCCAGAAATATTCCTGCTGTCCACTGTGCCAACTTACCCAGTTTGTGTCATGAAGAATTAGAATCAGAATGATACTGCAGTACAGATAGAACCTATGATAGCCAGCACTGGAAGTACATGGGAGTGGAGAAGAAAAGATGGATTTAAATGTGTGGAGCATCTGTGCAGTTGAGAGGTAATTGTTGTTTTTTGGTTTTGTTTTTGTTTGTGTGAGTGTGTGTGTGTGTTAGGCAGTTCTTCATAGATGATGTGTAATCTGCCTTAGGCAAGCTGAGTGTCTATGATGTACTCATTTCTGTGTTTGATACAAGCGTGCATCCAGTTAGTGACAAGGGTAGGTAGCATCAAATTGATTGACCTTTTCATTCCAGATTACAGTGACTGGTCAGTGAAAATTTGTTTTAGGGATAACCTTTTAATTGGAATGAGTCCCTCTCAGAGTCTTAAAATTAGATTATCTCAGAAGAGATAGTCAAGGACTTCCTAGTATAGTAAATAAATTTTAAGTTTTGACCATCAGTTTTGTTGTCTGACCTGGAGTGAGAAGTTGAGAGCTGGGAAAATACATTTGGATTGTTCTAAGGAATTTCAGAAGAAAATGCCCTGGATTACAGGCTCAGTAATGTGGGGCACATGTTGCCTGATAGACAGGCAAATACCTCCCCACACTTAGGGTTATCTCTAGGAAAGATGATTTTCTGGAACCTTGTAGTGAGTCATAATATGGAGTCTATGAGTAGGGGACCATTCCAATAAGAAAAATATGTGTATAGTAAATCTCATTTTGCTTACTGCATTGCTTTATGTTCTGACTGTTGACAGTGCAGTATTTTGCTTGGTGCATGTCCTTCTAGGAAAAGAAAAAAATAGAGGTCAAACATTACACTATAAATTCAACATTAATAGAAAAATGAATTATTCATCCATATTTATAGCCTGTGTAATAAGTATCTGGCCTTTGCCATCATAGCTGTTTTTCTTATGTGAATTAATAATAGATAAAAGCCTACTTACTTTCAAATGCCAGAACCCTTTTGCTTGTTTTTTTAACCCTAAATTTAAAAAAAGGAATTAATAAAGTTGGTGCATCATATATCACTTCTGATATCCTCGGGCTATAAGATCACAAAAATTTCATCTTTAGTGGCATTAGGCTGCAGCATTATTAACTTCTGTAAGGGAGATAACAGTTAGCTTCAGTGCAGTATCTTCCTCCTGACCAAAAGTGGTCATGGAACATAGGATTTATAGAAATATACATTTATAGGGATATAAGTGCTCTGAAAGTTACTGCTAAAAAATGAAAATAAACAATTTTAGAATTACCTTTAATACTTTATAATTGAGAGGTTTGTGTAGTGAAATAACTCATGATTCATCCTCGAGAATTCTATTCATAGTTATTTTAAAATAATAAAATAGTTGCAAAATTCTTCATCCAGTTAATTGCATCTGCCTCTTTATCTACCTAATGGGCAAGGTATAATTGAAACAACAATTTGTGCTTTGAATCTGTCTAGACCCTCTTTAAATCTTGGCTCTCTAATTAATTAGATGTACTGTTAGGGTCAAGCAATGTTGTCTCTAATACAATTTTTATCAACTGAAAAATGTGGATTTTAATGGATAACTTGGAAAGAATTTATGAAGATTATATATAACAATTAAATATGATGATTATTAAAGTCTCAGCTCAGGTTCCCTCTTTTTGCAAGAGCCTACTCTGTTCTTCCCATTTCTACTTCGCCAATGGGGATACGTAACCTCTTAACCCACTTCTAAAAGCGCCCTTACTTTGTGACATCAGTTTATGTCAAAGGAACTTCATAAAAATAGTCTGTTGTAGTTATCACAGCATGTGCTGATAGGTTGCTAGTGAGAACACTTTTCATCAGATTACCCATATGCCCTCTAGGAGGACCCATAAGAGAAATTCACTTTTGGTTTTTCTTCCAGAAATAGATTCATCCTAAACATCAGGATGGGTTTTTATCTTATGTTCACTATAAGTTATAGTATTAATAGTGGTTCATTAGTTTAGAGCAAAAATAATGTCCATCTTTAGCAAAGGTGTGTAAATTTATGGTATATATCCTGGGTACGAATTTCATCTTCAAATCTATTGTATTTCAAAGACTTAAAGTCTCATCTCTTGCTTAAATATATTTTTTAAAGATTTTCTTTATTTATTTATCTTAGAGAGAGAGAGAGAGAGAGAGAGCAAGCCCACACACAAATAGGAAGGGAGGGGTAGAGGGAGAGAGAGAGAGAGAATCCCAAGCAGACTTCACCCTGAGCATGAGTCTGGCGCAGGGCTCCATCCCAGGACCCTGAGATCATGACCTGAGCGGAAACCAAGAGTAGGGTGCTTAACCAGCTGAGCCACCCAGGTGCCCCAAATATTTTTTATTTTACTTTATTTACTTAAGCTTAGCCATTCTAAATCCTTTTCATAAGAAATTAGAATATAAAAAAATTAATAAATATGACCTTGCCTAATTCAAAGTTGCTGTCAAGATTATGAAACAACGTATCTAGTGGCCCTGTGTTTTGTTACTTGTCAAAAGTTAAACAAAGGCTTAGTAATATATACTTCAGTAGTTGTGTGCATCCTGACTCATTCCTTCACTTTTCACACGTGCTTTTGCTCAATTTTTTCACTAAGATTCGTCTGATGTAGACTCAGTGACCTTTTCTCTTCTTCTTGGAAATTAGTATTCTTGCCTATTTATAAATAAATAAAATGGAACAATTCATATTGGCAAAAATTTAGACTGAATGTGACTGAACTGTAGGCAACAAACTGACAGTCAACCAGACTAATGTAAAGTTGGCTATGCTAAAAAGACGAAAACAAAAAGCAAACTTTAAATGCTGTTAATGCTGTTATGAAGAGAATGCATTCCGCTGGCTGCCAGAATCTCCATCATTTCTTGATCTTATATCAAGCTTGATGCATACATGCTATGTTGCCTGCTGACCCCTATGGGCTTTTTTACCTTGGTAATCTATATTTTATCATGAGCCCTGGAATAAAGCTAAATATAAAGAAAATCACTTTAAAGGCGGTCATTTTTTTTTTCTTCTCTCATGTGCAAACCTACTTTCCTTCTGGCCTTCTCTCCCTTTATGGTGTCTATGAAGACAGCAGGGCACATACCATCTTGGGACAGAAGAGGTTACAATATATAACCTAGAGAAGTAGGAAGACTGCTATGTTGATGTGGATTAAGCGGAGCAGAAAAGAGGGGGACAACAAGGGAGATGGACCTGGGGTCTGTCACACCCGGGGTTCCTTTCAGGGTAAGCATGGAAATTTCAAGGGTGGGGAGCAATGAGTCTCTAAGAGAAGCCTCATATATGAAATGAGATTGCAGCACAGGAAGGAGGAAGGGAGGTGGCTAGAAAGATGAACTGAAGACATCTTTCAAAGAATTCATCAATGAAGCCCTCTGGCCCTGGAGTTTCTTTCTCTCTTACCCCTCTTCCTCTCCTCTCTCCCACCCACTCTCTGAATATGTGCCCTTTCTTTAGTAACAAATTCCATTATTTTAATAGATACAGAGCCATTTAGTTTTTCTAATCATCTTGTATCAATTATGGTAAGTTGTACCTTATAAGGTATTTGTCGTTGATCTTAATTGTTAAATTTATTAGCTTAAAGTTAGTTGTTCATAATATTACCTTTGAATATTTTTTAATGAAGGATTTATTTATTTGACACAGAGAGAGAAAGAGAGAGCACGAGCAGGGGGAGGGGCAGAGGGAGAGGGCGAGGGAGGAGGAGGCTCTCTGCTGAGCAGGGAGCCCAATGAGGGGCTTAATCCCAGGGCCCTGGGATCATGACCTGAGCCGAAGGCAGACGCTCAACCAACTGGGTCACCCAGGTGCCTCTACCTTTTGAATCTTTTAATGTCTGTTGGATTTCTGCCAATATCCACTTTTTAATGTCTCTTATTGGCAATTTCTGCACTTTCTCATTTTTCTTGATCAAAGTAAAGGCTTATGAATTTTGTTGATCTTTTCAATGAGCCAAATATTCTGTGTTAATTGTCTCTATTGCTTTATATTTCACAGATTTCTGCTCTCATCTTTATGAATTCTGTTCTTCTACTTTGGGTTACTTAGCTCTTCTTTTTCTAGCTTCTTAAAATAGAACTTTAGGTCACAGCTGAGGAAACTTTTTGGTAAAGAGCCAAAGAGTAAATAGTTTAAGCTTTGCAGATTGAGGATATTCTATAGATAGGCATTTTTTATAGATATGCATATTGAAGGTATTCTATATAAACATATCTGAATATTGAAATATAGCCATTTAAAAATCTAAAAGCATTTCTATTTGATGGGCTATAAAAAAGTCCCTACCAGGATTTGGCCCACTGGCTCTTGTTTACCAAGCCCTGCTTTAGATCATTGATTTTATATTTTCCTTCTTTCCTAAAATAAGTTATTAAAGTTAAAAATTCCTTCAAAGCATTGCTTTAGCTGAATCTTACAAATGGTTATATTTTCATTGTCATTCAAAAAAATTACCTTTTTGATTTCTCCTTTCACCATAGCTTTTCTTGAAGTTTTTAAGTTTCTAAATATTTGGGGAACAGTTGTTCTGGATATAACATTGTTCCTGATTTTAATTTAGGTCCATTGTGGTCACAGATAAACTCTCTCACATTTCAATCTTTTGTAACTTTTTGAGATTGTTTTGATGTCTTAGCATATGTCCTATCTTATTGAATGTACACTGTGCCCTTCTAAAAAATGTGCATTTGGCAGTTGTTAAAAATGTAGTTTTTTATTAATGTCAATTTGATCAAGATGGTTAAAGATATTCTATGTCTTTACTGATATCTTGTCTGGATGTTCTATCAGTTACTTAAAGAGTGGTATTAATATCCCAAAATATGCTTGTGCATTTATCTATTTTTCTCTTTATATCTGTCAGTTTTTACTTTATGTGTTTTGAACCTCTGCTTTTAGAGGCAGACACGTTTTTTGAGATGTTTCTGCAGAATTAATCCATTTATCATTTTGAAATATCTCTCAATCTCTGGCAATAGATTTTGTCTTCATCATCTGATATTATCCTTATTATTTACTTGGTATTTCTTTTAGCACCCCTTGAATTCAACCCTTATGTGCCTTTATATTTTAAGTGCATCACTTCTAAACAGCATATATTTAGGTCTTGCTGAATTTTTTTTTCCTTTTCACTCATATATGCATGTTATAGTAATTGGTTGATTTACATTTATGTAATTATGGGTAGATTTATGTAATTATAGATATGATTATGTTTATCCCATTTTACTAATTGTTTTCTGTTTATAATTTCTGTTCCTTGTTCCTCTATTACTCATTTCTGAACTTTATGTTAATTGATTTTTTTTTTAGAGTTCTCTTTTAATTTATCTTTGACTCTTTGCTATACCTCTTGGTATTAATTTTTAGAGGTTTCTTCCTATAATGTCTCCCAAAGTAATTAGAGTTCACATCTCTTCACATAAAATGTAAGAACCTTGAAATTATCCACTTTGTGCTATGGTTTCCATGTGTATTACATCTACATATGTTACTAAACACAGTATGTTACAATGTTGTTTTAACTAGACATATATATTTTAAATAAATAAATAAATAGAAAAACTATTTCTGGTATTATTCTTTCCTAAAGAGCAAATTACTATCTGGTATCATTTCTGTATGGCCTGAAAAAAAAATTTTTTTTTAAGATTTATTCATTTATTTTAGAGAGAGAGAAAACTTGAGCGGGTGGGAGGGGCAGAGGAAGAGGAGAGAGAGAATCTCAAGCAGACTCCCTAGCAGAGCCTGACATGGGGCTCGATCTCAAAACCCTGAGATCATGACCTGAGCCAAAATCAAGAGTCGGATGCTTAACCAACTGAGCCACCCAGGCACCCTTTTAACATTTCTTGTAATGTAGGTCTACAGGTGACATATTCTGTTAGTTTGAATTTATCTAAAAATGTCTTTATTTTACCTTCATTCTTGAAAGATATTTCATAGGATATAAAATTCTGTCTTCTGAACTCTATTGTTTCTAGTAAGAAATTAGTCCTATTTATTGTTATCTCCCTACGTATAAAATCTACTCTCCAAATTTGGTGTTTATTTTGGCTTTTCAGTGGTTTGTTTTTGATTTGCTTAGGTATAATTTTCTTTGTTTTTATAATACTTATGGGTTAATGATAGAGTCAAATTGGATGGTTGGTCAGGTCAGCCCAGTACAATCATCTGGGGTGTTTTTAAAACATTTGCTGTTTGGGAATAATTGATTATGGCCCACTCTTGTATTAAGTCTGAACCTATCTTCATATCTTTCTCAATTCAGAGTTCCAGGAAGCAGTTACCATTCTCTCAGACTTAAAACTTTAGATGAAAACATTTTGTCATGTATGTTGTAAACCATGGCCTTTCAGCATTGCTTTCTATAAAAAAAAAAAAAACAGTGGCTTCATAATGTGCTCCATAACACATTTATTCATGAGTTAGATTTGGAAGATAAGCCTGGTTATATGCCTTCCCCAATTTTATATATATATATCTTTTATATATTTTTATTCTATATATTTTATATTATATATTTTATATTTATATATTTATATTATGAATATATATTTATATTATATAGTTATATATTATATTTATAAATTTATGTATTACATATATTATTATATGTATTATTGTATATATTATTTATTTTATATATCTTTTATATATAATATATATTATTTATTATATATATATCATTCCAAGAATTTAGTATTAGCATTATTTCAAATAAGCATATGCCATTTATATTTCATCTTTTGAAAACCCAAGACCCATGAGAGTTAAGTCATTTGCTCAGAGTCCCTCGTTAATGAGTACCCAAAGATGACATTACAGCTTTGATCGGGGATTGTCTGATTGGAAAGCTTGACCATTCCCTCTTAAATTTGCAGACTCCTATAGAGAAAGTAATGATTGTTAATCTAAAGTCTGAACACAGTTTTGAACTCAGCCCTAGAGAAGAAAATGTAGAACCCATAATGTATGGTCCTAGCTAATCTTTTCTCTAAGAATTGATTTTAAAATATTTGAGATCTAGTTCATTTGTTTAACCTCCCATGAAGCTAATTTTGAAAACGTCTTAAAGATTTCTTTTATCTTCAGCTCTAACCTCGAATCTTTTGTTTCATACTTGAATATTTTCTATTCATCTCCAAAATGATATTTTTCTTGTAAGTACATTTATAGCTTCTAACACAATGCAGATTTCAGGAGAGGGAGGAAGGAAAGACCATGAAGTAAGCCAGATACTATGCTTTTTGTGGAAAGAAAATGTTATTATTTGAGTAACATTAAATTATTAATTATAGTGACAGTCATCATAAGTAACCCTCATAGAAAGCTTGCTATATTTGAGGCACTGCCTCTGAACATATCACATTCACTAGTTCATTTAAAAATTTCAACAGCCATGTGAAGATACTATTATTAATACCATTTAATACATAGTAGATATTATTACTAACATCTGTATTTTACTGTTGATGAAATGGAGCCTCGGAGATATTAAGTAACTTAAGTAATTAATACATAGAAAAACAAGAATTTGAAATGAGGGAGTCTAAATCACCACTCTATGGTTACATGATTTCCAAAAAGAAGAAGAGAAGGAGGAGAAGGAAATTAGAGACAGAACTAGAGCGTTGATCTCTATACTGTGTATTTTATTATGCCCAAGTGCTTCCCCAAACTGTGTAATTATCCACATACCAGAGCACAGGGATGGCTGTTGACAAAAAGTTCAAGACCATGAACAGGGGTAAGTTATACATGGGAGACAAATCCCTATGCTAGAGATTGAACCTTTTAAATCATCAAAATCAATAACTCGCTCTACTTGTAATGAATCTGGGCTTAACAAGCACATTTCTGAATGTCTCTATTTCTCCTCTATAATAATAATTGGAAAGAGTAAAAAAGCATAACTTTCTTACCAAACACCTATCACAAAATAATTACCACTCTTACTTAAATATTTAAAATTATGCATATGTTTGTGTGTGTGTGTGTGTGTGTGTGTGTAAATAGGTTTGACTAAAATTTTCTATTCAGTGCTTCCATGAAAAAGCACTATAGAGGCCCCACAGTAATTTGGCAAGAAAAATATAAAACAACTGGAATTTTTAAAAACCATATATATATGATATATACTTAATGAACATTTTAAACAGTCTTGCTCTAGTATTTCAGCCAAATTAAAATGAATTGTCCAATTGTATTATCAAAGACTTAAAAGAGTAAAGGAAATTTCTTCTACAAAAAGATATCACTTATTTTTTGGTGTAATCTATTTGTCTCCAGAATGGTTTCCAATTTGTAATACCATATGGTATTGTGTTTTTTTATGTGATTTTGTGCATGAAATTGAAATAAAAAACTCATCTCAGTTTTAAGTTAATAATTTTATCTTTAATTCTAGACTTGCTGCTGGTCAAATATATGTTAATAAAATATACTTATTACTTGGGACACAGTAGATAGTCTATCTCCCTGATGATTTATTTTAATAAGCTTCCTGAATCCATAAGTATTAATTATCCATGCAAAGAGCTGATTTTTTGGGGAAAATATGTTCATCAATTTCACATACTTATACTTTCCTACATAAGTATTCACTGTGGACATTGGTCAGCCTAAGAAAAATACAATAGTTGAATTTTCCTCTTTATATACGGCGCAAGGTCAGTTTCACCTACCAATCCCAGAGCAACATCTCTTCAGAAATTTAATACTGCTTAGTCCAGGAAAAAAATAAAAACACATCTAAAACAACTTATAAATTTTTGTTGCCTTAAGGCAACCACCAACTTAATCTTGGAGAGTAAAAAGAAATTCCAACTTCATTTATTATGAAATCCATACATTTGTTAGAAAGGTACAGGCCAGACCAGTGTTTCTCAGTGTTTATTTGGAGAATGCATTTAGAAATTGCCCAAATAGGTAGAAATATATTACCTTTGACCAAATGAGTTTTATCAACTCAGTATTCACAAGCATAGTCAAAAGTGGGTGTTGGATTCATCTAATCTGCAAAACCACTGTGAAAGGCAATGCTATCCATGAAAACATCAAGGAATTGTGTGGGTAAGATGGTGAGGTACTCTGTTTTCTTCTGGTTTTCTAACTAATAGGATTTGCTATTTTAGTGCAGAAGAAAACCTGTGGGCCTTTTGGTATTTGACTGAACTTTAAATACTAACTCTATCCTGGCATTGCTGAGCCAGCCTGCTCGATCTGCATTCTCAAAGCTATGTCTACACTGGAACAATGAAAAAAGAGAATCTGTGATGAAGAAAAGCTGAAGGTCAGCTACTGCCCTCACCCATCACTCTCAGTAATGTGAAAATCAAACTTCTGGATTTGTAATTTACGTAATTAAACAGATTATCTTCAAGTTTGCAATATTCATGAAACGTTCTTCTAAACAGATCCATTATTGTCACACAATTACCAAAGTAAGTGTTTAAATTACTTCAGATACAGAGCTACTTTCAAACTTTCAAAACCATATACTTATGTGTGTACGGTGTAATTGCCAATCATTAATCAACTTATCTCAAATATTTATTTCTTCTCCTTTGATGCTCAAACAGAGATGAGTATAGGATTACTATCAGGAAATATGGTAATACTGGCATTCCTATGTAGATGTTATTATGAAATAGCCAAATTTTTAATAAAATGATTAAAAGAGTTTAAAGCATTTCCACAGTAACTAATAAATCATCATTGGAGGTGATAGTCTGTAATGGAAAAAGCAGTTGTAGTTAAATCACTATATTTGTGCTTTACTCATTTCAGTACAGATTACTTATGAAAGGAATATGCTAATATGTAGCAAAAAACAAAGATTTTCATGGCTTTTGCTACAGTAATTCCACATTTGGAAATTTGTCCTAAGGGAATAATTCAACAGAGGAAAGAAGGTATACGCCCAAAGAATATTCAGTGCAGCACTTTCTTTAATAGAATAAATGTTCAACAGTAGGGAAAGGCTTGCTAAATTATGGTACATTAACATAATGGGATATTACACAGCTATGAAAATGATGATTATGAAGACAAAGGGGAGACAACTATTTGTAACACAATTTCAAGTGGCAAAACAAAACCCATAGATTGTAATTTATACTTGACATCAACTGTGTAAAATAAGCTATTTGCAAATAACACATGAAAATAATATGCAAAAAATGAAAAATACCTGCCACATTAGGATAGCAAGAGTCATGGGTAACTGCTTTTCATTTTTTTCCATTGCATTTTATTAGTAGTAACAATGGTGAGCATGACAATGAAAATAAAAACACCGATAATATATCCAAAGTGAAAAGCCACATCACAGTCAGAAAAGCTGAACATTTTTAAAAGGGTTTTTGAAATAGACTATTTTTTAAAGCAGTTATATAGGTCACAGCAAAGTTGAACAGAAAGTAGAGCGCTCTCATATACCCTCTGTCTAAACACATATACAGCCTCCCCTACTGTCACCATCCCCCACCAAAATGGTAGATTTGTTATTATTTATGACCTTGCATTAACACATCATTATCACCCAAAGTCCATAGTTTATGTTAGGGTTCAATCGTGTACATTCTATGAGGTTCTTTTTAATTGCCTCCTGGGGAGTTCTATATGATTTATAAGTTTTGACAAATGTTTCATGACATGTTTCCACCATTATAATATTATACAGAATGACTTCCTTAGTGCCCTGCCTATTCATCCCTCCCTGACCCAAGCTCTGGCAGCCCCTGATCTTTTTTCTTTCTTTTCTTTTATATTTTTAGGTTTACCAGTTTATTAGAACAGATAAAACTCATGAGCAGCCAAATATAAGAGATACATAGGACAATTAAAAACAAATAAACCTGATATTTTTTTAGTGTCTCCATGATTTTGTTTTTTTGAGAATTTCATATAGTTGGAATCATACTGTACATACCCATTTCGGATTGGCTTTTTTCACTTAGTAATATGCATTTAAGATTCCTCTATATCTTTTCATGACTTGATAGCTCATTTCTTTTTAGCACTGAGTAATATTCTATTGTCTGAATTTAGCACAGTTTATTTATCCATTTACCTACTGCAGGGCATCTTGGTTGCTTCTAAGTTTCAGCAGGTGTGAATAAAGCTGCTGTAAACAACCATGTACAAGTATTTGTGTAAGCATAAGTTTTCAGCTACTCTGGGTGAATATCAAGGAGTGTGATTGCTGAATCACATAGTAAGAGTATGTTTTTTTTTCATCAAAAAAATAAAGTATGTTTCTTTTTGCAAGAAACCATCAAAATGTCTTCTAAAATGGCTGTACTGGGGCACCTGGATGGCTCAGTCATTTAAGCATCTGCCATCAGCTCAGGTCATAACCCCAGGGTCCTGGGATAGAGCCCCACAGAGGGCTCCCTGCTCAGTGGGAAGTCCGCTTCTCCCTCTCCCTCTACCACTCCCCTTCCCCACTTATGTTCTCTCTCTCCCTCATAAATAAATAAAATATTTAAAAATAAATTAATTAACTAATTAAATGGCCGTATCAATTTGTAATTTTGCTTTACCACCACCAATGAATAAGAGTTCCTGCTGCTCCAATCATACCAACATTTGCTGTTGTTAGTGTTCTGGACTTTGGCCATTCTAGGAGGTGTGTTATTTTGTTATTTTCATTAGTATTTCCCTGAAGACATACAGCGTGGAATATTTGTTTATACGCTTATTTACCATCTGTATATCTTCCTTGGGGAGGTGCCTGTTAATGTCTTCGGCCCATTTTTTAATTGTGTTGCTCATATTCTTGTTGATTTTAAGAGTTCTTTGTATAGTTAGGAAAGTAGTCCTTTATCAGATGTCTCTTTTGTAAATATTTTCTCCTAGTCTGTAGCACGTCGTTTTATTCTCTTGACAGTGTCTCTCACCAGAAATGTTTACTTTTAATGAAGTTCAGTTTATCAATTTTTTCTTTCATGGATCATTCCTTTGTTGTATCTCAAAAGTTACTGCCACGCTCAAGGTCATCTAGATTTTTTCCTATTTTATCTTACAGGTGTTTTTAGTCTATGACACATTTTGAATTAACTTTTGTGAAGGGTGTAAGGGCTGTTTCTGGATTCCTTATTTGCAGGTAGATGTCCAATTGTTCTAACACTATTTGTTGAAAAGATTATCTTTGTTCCATTGTATTGCCTTGCTCCTTTATCAGAGATCAGTTTACTATATGTGCATGGCTTTATTTCTGAGCTCTCTATTCTTTTCCATTGATCTGTCTGTTCTTTCACCAACACCACACCATCTTGATTACTGTACCTTTGTAGAATATCTTAAAGGTGGGTAATGTCAGTCCTCTAACTTTTTTCTTCTCCTTCAATATTGTGTTGGCTATTTTGGGTTTTTTGCCTCTCCATATAAATTTTAGACTCAGTTTGTCAATGTCCACAAATTAACTCACTAGGATTTTGATTGGGATTGCATTGAGCCTATAGATCAATTTGGGAAGAACTGACATCTTGGCAATATTGAGTCTTCCTATTCATGAATATGAAATATCTCTCCATTTATTTAGTTATTGATTTATTCATCAGTGTTTTATAGTTTTCCTCACATAGATCTTGAACGTATTTTGTTAGATTTATACTTAAATTGTTTAATTTTTTAGAGTGCTAATGTCAATGGTAATGTCAGTTGTAGTGGTTTGTAATTTCAAATTCTACTTATTCATTAACACAGGAAAAGAAATTAACTTTCGTATGTTAACCTTATAAAAGCCTTGTTATTATTGCTTATTATTCCAGGAGGGTTTTTTTTTCCTTTTGCTGATTTTTTTAAATTTTCTACATTGACAATAATGCCATCCTTCCTGTTCTGTTTACCTTTGATTTCCTCTTCTTGTCTTATTGCATTTTCTAGGACTTCTACTACAATGTTGAAGAGTAGTGGTAAGAGGGGACATCCTTGCCTTGTTCCTGATTTTAGTGGGAAATATTCAAGTTTCTCATCAGTAAGTATGGTGTTAGTTGTAGGTTTTTTGTAGATATTCTTTATCATGTTGAGGAAGTCCCCTCTATTCCTGGTTTACTGCGAGTTTTAAATCATGATTAGGTGTTAGAATTTATCAAATTCTTTTTCTGCATCTATTGATATGATGATGTGATTTTTCTTCTTGACTGGTGGATCACATAAATTGATTTTCGAATATTGAAATCTCTCTTAATGCCCTGGAAAACTCCTACTTAGTCATGGTGTATAGTTCTTTTTTTTACATTGTTGGATTTGATTTGCTAATATTTTATTGAGAATTTTTGCATCTGTTTCTAATGAGAGATTGGTCTGTAGTTTTCTTAAAATGTCTTTGTTTGGTTTCAAAACATATTAGGGTAATGCTGGCCTCCTGGAATGAGTTAGAAAGTATTTCTTCTGCTTTTGTCTTATGAAAGAGATTATAGAAAATTGGCATAATGTCTTTCTTAAATGTTTATTAGACTTCACCAGTGAACCCATTTGGGCCTGGTGTTTTCTATTTTATAAGGATATTAATTATTGATTCAATTTCTTTTATAGACATAGGCCTGTTCAGATTGTTTATTTCTTCTTGTGTGAATTTTGGTAAATTGTGTCTTTCAAGGAATTGGTTGATTTCATTTGGATTATCAAATATGTGGGCCTAGAGTTGTCTATAGTTTGCCCAATTCTTTTCTTGAAGATTTTATTTATTTAGTTGACAGAGAGAGACACAGTGAGAGAGGGAACACAAGCAGGGGAAGTGGGAGAGGGAGAAGCAGGCTTCCCGCCAAGCAGGGAGCTCGATGTGGGGCTTGATCCCAGGACTCTGGGATCATGACCTGAGCCAAAGGCAGACGCCCAACGACTGAGCCACCCAGGCGCCCCTAGTTTGCCCATTTTTTAAAATGGGTTGTTCATTCTTTTATTGTGGA
Organism: Callorhinus ursinus; assembly: GCF_003265705.2. Lineage (NCBI taxonomy): Eukaryota > Metazoa > Chordata > Mammalia > Carnivora > Otariidae > Callorhinus > Callorhinus ursinus. Next base: position 24,828,419 of record NW_027397086.1, on the reverse strand, counting down.
GTTTAAGAGCTCTTTGTATATTTTGGATAACAGTCCTATACTTTAAAGATTTTGAGCCAGATGGGAGATGTGCCTTTGCTAAAACTATACTCTGTAGATTAACCTCTGAAAGAATACATTCACTGTAATTCCCTGGTAAAATAGTCATATGCAGAAAAGGGACAGTTAGAAGACATGGGTTACATTATCAGTTCTAATCTAAGTTGGTGAGTTTTATAAGTCATTTAACATCTAAACCAATCCCATACATATATGCGTTTAATAATTGGTAATAATAAGCACTCTACCCCACAGATTTCATACAAGTTACAGTCCAGTAGAGAAGTTTAGGGGATTCATTTTTTAGCAAATGATATGTGAGCACTGTTTTCCAAGCCTTTCCCAGTTTGCCATGTTGAGATGACACATTCAGATGGTGGCAATGGTTGCATGCCTATCAGGAATAAAATTCTGACAGATGTTAGAAGCCTGACTGTTCTCAATCCTAGAATGACTTTGGACTAGTTAACATATCTGAATCTCAGTTTCTGACTTTGAAAATAATGCTGGGAGAGTGGGAAGCACAATATTGGTTTTTAGTCAGTGATGAACTCTAAAAAAATATATTAAAAGAATGATTAGTCCAAGCAATAATAACAGCTGTTTCTCTTTTTTTAAAGATTTTATTTATTTATTTGAGGGATGCCTGGGTGGCTCAGTCAGGTAAGTGTCTGCCTTCAGCTCAGGTCATGATCCCAGGGTCCTGGGATTGAGTCCCACATTGGGCTCCTTGTTTGGTGGGGAGCCTGCGTCTCCCTCTGTCTGCTGCTTCCCCTGCCTGTGCTCTCTCTCTCTCTGACAAATTTTATTTATTTGTCAGTGAGAGCACATGAGCAGTGGGGAGGAGAAGAGGGAGAGGGAAAAGCAGACTCCCTGCTGATCAGGGAGCCAGATACAGGACTTGATCCCAGGGGCCTGAGATCATGACCTGAGCCAAAGGCAGATGCTTAGCCAACTGAGCCACCCAGGCACCCCAATAACAGCTATTTCTAATGATATATTTAATATGTATAATATACTGTAATAAGCAATTTGCATCCATTACCTCTCTATGTCTTGCAAAAAAACCCAACTTTATCAGAGAGCTACATTTATTATTCCTATTTTACAGAGAAGCAAAATAAGTCTTTGAGAACACATTGTTAAATAAAAAAATTTCATTAAACTAGCTTCATGTCCCAAATATAATCATTGATAGCACTTCAAAGTGGTTTCTTCAAAACTTCTGCTTTTTCACATAAATACACATTTTTCAATGTTAATTAAGATTCTTCTAAACATTTTTAATTATTTAATGTCCTTAATGCTGGATATTTAAGTTTTCTGAAAGTTTTAGTCTGTAGAAATAATGCTGCAATGACCATCTCTGAGCATAAAGCTTTATTTTTTTACTCTATTTCAGACGATGCCCTTAGGATAATTTGAGAAGAGGTAGATTTTTCATTTTTTAAGATTCTTGATTTAAATGGGCAATTTGTTGCCCAGAACGTTTGTACCAAAATATAATATTTAATATACATATGAGAATAATACATATCAATGTGTATAAATATAGATACACAATTTTAAATCTGTTCAATATATTTGTAATATTTATTTTTTTGAAAAGAGATTTGAAGAAGCAAGCCAATCTGGTATATGTGAATGAGAATTTCAGAAATCACTGCTAACATCACCCTACAGAAAATAAGCTTTCAACTGTACTGGGATAAAAATCACTGAAGCAAATAAAATTTCTCCATTCATAGATTACGGAAGTAAATTGGTCCAAAATGGTAAACAAAAAACATCAAAGCTAATGGAAGAGACAGATGCTAGATAAGAAGATGAGTGTGTTGAACTGAAGACCAGCGTTTGTTAGCCTTTAAAGAACAGATGACTAGAAAATATAAGATTTCTTCTTCAGGGCTGTCAGAGTGAAATGACTTATAAATGACCAATTTTCTCCTTTGTAAAGTTAGAAACAAAGGATTACTTCAACTGACAGCCATAGAAAAGAAAGGTTACTGAGAAGGGAGCAGATTGCTAATGGAAAATGACTCTCAAAAAACTCGTGAATTTTTTTTAATTAACATATAATGTATTATTAGTCTCAGAGGTAGAGGTCCGTGATTCATCAGTCTTATATAAAACCCAGTGCTCATTATACCACGTACCCTCCTTAATGTACATCACCCAGTTACCCCACCCTCCTGCCCCCCTCCCCTTCAGCAGCCCTCAGTGTGTTTCCTATGACTAAGAGTCTCATGGTTTGTCTCCCTCTCTGATTTCATCGTGTTTTATTTTTTCCTCTCTTCCCCTATGATCCTCTGAAAAACTCATGAATTTTTAAGGAAAATGTTAAAACTTCAAGAAAATTAAATAAGAAAGAAATAGTTAATTTAGAGAATAAAGATTAAGAGCCAGAGAAGGTCTTAGCAGCCAATAAAGCAACACATCCTTTTCTTCATTCAATTCTAAATATTTTCTGATTACCTAATAGATGCTGGTCAGTGAGTGAGTTAGACCACACCAAATAAAGACTACTTTAGACAGTGTCTTTGGCTATGGAGGTTGGGTCTATTTTAGGAGTAAACAAATAAAGGTAATTATAACACCATGTAATACTTCTTCAGTAACTATAAAAATACACATATCCAAACACAGAGATGCCTTCTTTACACTGTCAATTAACAAAGCTGAGAAAGTCGACTTTATTTTATAATAGCCAACGTTGTCAAAAGTGAGTATATAAGCACTCTATCCACTATTAATGATATTGTTAACTGATACCACAAGGTATCAATGAAGGGAAATTTGACCCAGAAGAGAACTGTGAAGGGTTAAGAGATTTTACCTTCCTTGCAAGCTAAAAATTTATCCTGCAGCATTTACATGGAGGTTGGCAGAGGCTATGAGATTCCTGTAACCACAGTATCATTATTTTCTTGTGCCAGTCCTCCAAGCCCCGGTGTCCGCAGAGGAAAGCAAAGAGGGCCAGGTGACACACCCATATGTGATGGATTGCAATAGAAGGGAGGAACTTGAACCTTTTATGCTGGACAGTAGGCATTCTTTGCCATTGTTTGGGAGTGAGACATCATCTGTATTTTCCATGACTGTTCACTACATAAACACCTATGAAATTGTTCGGAACAAAGGTAGTAAGTGATTGTGCTTATAAAATGTAGATAATTCCCAATATACCCTACACATCAAAAGTTGTAAAAAATACTGATATTACATAAAGGATGGGATTAAAATCAGATTCAAATGAATAAAAAATCTTACTCCATATGGAGATAACAGTTTCAAGTTTATAAGTAATCACAGGGAGAGGTTGGTAACCATCAGAACAGCTCCCCAGGTCCTTTCTTGTCACATTATGAATACTCTAAGAATAGTATATGATCATGTCACTTGCAGAGAAGGGGACTGTTTCAGTCATTTCCTACTCATTCAGTTGTTCAATTTCATAGTCATTTACATAGGATATATGAATATTCCAGGGACCTATTTCCTATAAATGTAGGTTTGTTTACCACAAACAATTCTAGACAGATTGGATAGACCCTGCTAAAAGCATTCCATAATACAGCCTCCTCTGCTAGCAAATGCCATCAATGGATCTGCTAGCAGATACGTCATTAACATATTTCTTAGGAGGCAGGTGAGGTAGGTGCTATAATTATCAACTTCTTGACAACTCAGTTCCCTTATCCATAAAAAAAGAAAATACCTACCTCATGTTTATTTTGAGAATTAAATATGTTAATACATGTAAAGCATATTGAATAGTATACATCTCATACTATCTCATATATAGTAAAAACCTATGTTGGTTAACACTATTATGATGAAACAATAAAATCTCTTTTAGGGAAATGTTTAAAAACTGATATATCCATTTGATAAAATTGAATATAATCTTTTTAGTTTTGTGAAATATTTAGTGCAATAGGAAAATGCTCATAACATATGGTTAAGTAAAACTACCTTGATTCAAAACTATATTCCTATAATGTACCTTTTTTGCAAAATACATATGGGCACACATATATACAGAACAATAGAAGAAAAATCCCCAAATAATATTCACTGAGGTTGAGCAGATTATTATTTCTTCTTTATACATTATGATATTTTCCACATTTTCTACACTAAGAATTTATCTTTTAAAAAGGATTAAACCTATAACACTTTAATCATGGGAAAATTTGGCACTGCTAAATAAAGTGGGGCACTTTTTTTTTTTTTTTAAAGATTTTATTTATTTGAAAGAAAGCACAAGCAGGGGGAGGGGCAGAGGGACAAACACTCCCCACTGAACACGGAGCCCAAAGCGGGGCCCAGTTCCAGGACCCTGAGATCATGACCTGAGCTGAAATCAAGGGGTGGATGCTTAACCAACTGAGCCACCCAGGTGCCAAAGTAGGGCTTTTTAAATACCTTTCTATAGATTCCATCTGTATTAGCACGTGAACCTTTGTTAGTAGCATGATAAACCCCAGACTGATTCAATTTCTGTGCAAAATCCTTTTGTATTAGCTTCTACAAATTGTAGGAAGAATCTTTTAAGATGAAAAATATTTGCATTAATCTTATTATGGTGCTTCTGCTTTTCAAATTTCTGTTTGTCCCCAAAAACCAAAGCTTTGTTTATCGCTCTATTTATAATGCTTCCAATATCTGAGACCCTAATTAATGTTTCCTACATGACAGAAAGGCTTTCTTTATTCATTCAATAGAGGGAGGTGTTTAGTTGTAGATTGTCTTTGCTCTCCAGCAGGAATGTTAAGTGCTCTAATAGAACTTTGAAGCTAGAATTGTGTAAAAAAAACAAAACAAAACAAAACAAAACTCTGAGACTCTATATTAGTGATTGCTTTAATTGCATGAAAACCAGCTTCATTATAAAACCAGTCAGTTACTAATTCATAAACTACATCAATTGATTATTTGACTCTTTTCCTAACAAATACAAGTGAATTATTGACTTAACTTGGAACTGAAGGACACCTAAGGAATTATCTAATTAACATAGAATTCAGGGCAATCCACCTACCTACCTTGTGATTAAATTCAGCTCATCTGGCCAGGCTGTTTTCTTTCTCTTTCATTGTATGAAGCATTTCCTTTGTGAATTTCAGTGCAGGGGTTAAGGAGGACAGTGGTGCTGAGTAGATAAATTTCTCTGCCTCTTCCAAACAGACTCTGAAGATCCACCTTCCCCATTTAACAGATGTGGAAACTAAGATACAGGGTTAGCTAAGTGGTTGCTTAAAACAAAACTGTTAGAGATAGAACTGGATCAAGAACCTGGGTTTTGACATCCAATTCCATATTATTCTGGGTAGGCTACACCAACTTTTTTTAAAGCACCATCTGTCAGAAAAGCTACTCAAGTCAATTATAGTAGATATGCACACAGGGCTTTTGGGGGTGGGGCGGGTCATCTGGAATGAGATGGTCAGGTGTAACTATCATAAACAAATAGATTTATTTTCACATAAATGGGTAGTCTAAAGTGAAGGCCATCTGTGAAATGAGTCAGTGTGGGGTATGGGACCAGGAATGGGAGATATTGCAATGCTGACAGCTCAAATGGACTGGAATTTCATTCATGGCACACTGTACCCTGAGTCTGCAGGAAGAAACAAATTCCAGGACTGGGTAAATGGTGAAACAGAGAGAGTTGACTTGACCAGCTTGACCTCAGATTTTAGTTGAGTGCAGCGATGCAGGGTCACCAGAGATACCTAAACTGTAAGACTGGGAAGGGCAGAAGATGTCTGTGTCCTAGTAACGAGGAAAACAATAAAAAATAATTTGTTAACCAAACGTGCACTTTCACATTGGAAGGTTTTTTTTTTTTAATGGATTCCGTTCATGAGTAAGGAGTATTCAAATATATGCTTATCATTTTTCTGTACTTTATCAATAATACTGATTACTATGACTTCTTCAGATGTTGATAGGCTATTCACTTAGCCTGAGCAGCAAAATGTATGAAATGGCATTGCCTGAGGGCTTTCTACGGAGAAAAAATTGAAAACATAGCCAGCTGCCAGATGGAAGGTATGTTTGCGGAGCTCTGAAAACTGCTGCAGAGCAAACACGGCTGAACAATAGCAACTGCGGCCTGCCTTGGCTCTTGTTCTCTATTTGCAGTCATTCATAAAATTTTAATGTTTGGACATTAAACAGAGCACCAAAGAGATATCCTTGTGGTCTGCTAAGTGTTAGTGCTGGATTAAGACCTATAGTCAGAATTACGAAAAACACAAGCAGCCATAATGATTGAAGGGAACGTGACCGCTGCTCTTAGTTCATCTAGGAGGATGGCCCTTGCTGATAAAAATAGAAATTACTTCCTATAACTTATTTATGATCAGCATGGAATCATACAACAGCATCATGCTCTCCTGTTCTGTGGTGATATATACTATCATTGACCAGGTTTACAGAAGTAGTCTCAGAAAGGATCTTACCTCAGGCTATCAATATGTAAGAACGAAGGACTGTTGTTCGAGCTTAATTTCCCTAATTACAGCAGATTACTCTATGTTATCAAGGGTAATTTCTGGAGTCAATCTCTGCAGATGCTTTGAGTGATCTGGGAGATATAAAAAAAGATGCCTTCAAAAGAAGAGCTGTAGAAGAAGAGCACAGAACTTGGAGTCAGACAAAGGAAAAGCGTTTACCTCTCCATACCTCATTTTTTTTTCATCTATGAAAACTAATAATACCTAGTTCACACAGTTTTGGAATAATTTAATAAAACACCACAAATGAATGCTCTGATCACAGTCTGGTTTATAACAAGGGAATGATCATAACAAAGAATATTTGACTGTGCTACCAGGTTCCTCCTCTGACCTAGAATTATAAACAATGAGGAGGGAGTGAAGATCTCTCCACCAGAATACCCTAAGAAGTTGGCCTCTCTTTATCACTCGCCACCCTCCACCCCATATTGCCCACATATCTCCATATTAATTATGACTTCTTTAACCCCATTCCAGGAATGCTCTATGTGCACCTGCAGGCTAAATCCCAACCAGTGTGAAAACTAAACAAAATATATTAATAGTTTGCTTCTTAGCAAGTGAAATTCAGAAATAGTTCACAGCTGCCATCCATGCCTGGTGAATGAGTTTCTGGAGGTGTTCAAAACCCCAGGTGCCTGTGAGAACATCATGATGAAACTTCTTGACCTACGCTAATGCGGTGCAGTGTCTCTGCTTGACTGACTACAGACTAAACTCCCTCGGATAGGCTGGGAATACTGGGTCTCTGGCCTCAGCCTATGGTCATTACTGATACTTCTTACCAGTGTCCCCTCTGTTGCTCTCAAATCTGTAATGTCACACAAAATATGTGCCCCATTTAGAACACAGTTTTTTTGGAACAGATGTCTGCCTGGCTTGGATTCGAGTTTGACCAGTGTCCCTGGCGTTTATGATCCTAGATTTACACCACCATTTCCTTCTTCCTGACCTTGGGCTTGTACCCTGTCTTGGTTGCACTCTCAACCAAGAAAGTTATTGGCTTTCCATTCTTGGAAGAGTTCCTAATATCAATAATGCAACTCTGACCTAATGTTTAAGACACTCTTGGTTGCTTTATAAAGGCTCATTTAGTGTAAAATTCATGCAATGGGGGGAAATTTAATTTGTGGCTTCTATGTCTTATGAAGTGGTTAACCCAAGTTTGCTTAGATTAACAAACTGGTTTTCTACTGAAACTAATTTCTTCAATTCCATCCTATGTTTCCTATTCAACAATAAAACATTTTACATGAAAAAAAGAACCAGTTTTAAGATGTTAGAAGAATTCACCTGGATTCTGTAAGGGGGAGTATTGTACTCTATAATAAAATGGCTTAGGAAGAATGAGAGAGGGCGCCTGGGTGGCTCAGTCGTTAAGCGTCTGCCTTCGGTTCAGGTCATGGTCCCAGGGTCCTGGGATCAAGTCCCGCATCAGGCTCCCTGCTCCGCAGGAAGCCAGCTTCTCCCTCTCCCACTCCCCCTGCTTGTGTTCCTGCTCTCGCTGTGTCTCTCTGTTAAATAAATAAATAAAATCTTTTTTTTTTTAAAGAAGAATGAGAGAAATCTATTCTCAGCCAATGGAGAATGAATATCTGACTGTCCTGTACCCAGAAAAATAAAAGACCCAGAGGTGAAATATTATGCTGTATTATAGAAAAGTCTAAACTGTTCTTTAGAAAAATTTTATTTTCAAAGTTGTTTATATCTATTCATGCTATTTCTACTTCCTAACAAAACATATTAAGCCACATGCTCCTATATAACTTTAATTATTAGAAGCATCCAATTTATGCATGATTAGGCAGGTTACACTTTCAGAGTTTAAGACATTTGAAAATGTTTTTTAAAGATAACAAGCAATAATTTTTAAGATATCTCTATTATAGGGAAACGTATAAAAGAACTAGGAAGAGGTAAATACCTCTATTTTCTAAGAAGATAATGGATCTCAGTTTTGTGGATCTAAATAGATAAATATTTAATAATGAAGCAACTGAAAAAACAAATAAGTTGGCTAGGAAAAATCATAAAGAATGAACCTCAGTTAATTGTAGAATGGATGGAAAAATATTAGTTAAAATTCATTACATGTCAGATTTTAGGAGTCCTAAGCCTAGTCAAGTCCCAAGCATTGCTAAACAATTTCGGGTGGGAGGAGCCATCTCTGGAAGGAAGGAGTGCTCCTTGTCTGCTGAATGAGTGAAGGGACCAGTCTTGTCCTTGTATCATCCCCTCCGCCTGATTATTCTCATTGTCTTTCTTCTCCTTGTCCACATTTGTAGCTGAAATCATGCTGGCAGAGAACAATAAGGAGTCACAACCTATTTTCCATGATGAAAAGAACAAGGAGGGAAAAGGTAGTTCATCATATCTTTTTTGTTTTTCTTCATTCTTTGTTGTTACATTCTTCCTGTGGTGTTTTTCCCCTCCTGTTCTTGTTCCCTCTTGTCTTCTACATTTTCCTCTCCATCCACCTACTCCTCCTTTTCTCGATCCTTTCTTTTCTGTCATTTTCCTCAATACCTCTCTTCTCTCTTTTTCCATTTCTTTTCTTCTCCGCCTGAAAGACTGCAAAAGTACATATCAATCATTCAACAAGCTTGGAGCAAGTATTCAGCATCTTCACAGGACCTATAGATCAAGATATCAAAGCTCACCACCAGGAATATTTTATTTTTTATTTTTTTAATTTTATTATGTTATGTTAGTCACCATACAACACATCAATAGTTTTTGATGTGGTGATCCACGATCCATTGTTTTTGTATAACACCCAGTGCTCCATGCAGTACGTGCCCTCCTTAATACCCATCACCAGGCTAACCACTCCCCCTCCCCCTCCCCTCTAAAACCCTGTTTGTTTCTCAGAGTCCATAGTCTCTCATGGTTCATCTCTCCCTCTGATGCCCCCCCTTCATTTTTCCCTTCCTTCTCCTAATGTCCTCCACGCTATTCCTTATGTTCCACAAATAAGTGAAACCATATGATAATTGACTTTCTCCACTTGACTTATTTCACTTAGCATAATCTCCTCCAGTCCCATCCATGTTGATGTAAAAGTTGGGTATTCATCCTTTCTGATGGCTGAGTCATATTCCATTGTATATATGGACCACATCTTCTTTATCCATTCGTCTGTTGAAGGGCATCTCGGCTCTTTCCACAGTTTGGCTATTGTGGACATTGCTGCTATGAACATTGGGGTGCATAGGGCCCTTCTTTTCACTACATCTGTATCTTTGGGGTAAATACCCAGTAGTGCAATTGCTGGGTCATAGGGTAGCTCTATTTTTAAATTTTTGAGGAACCTCCACACTGTTTTCCAAAATGGCTGTACCAACTTGCATTCCCACCAACAGTGTAAGAGGCTTCCCCTTTCTCCACAACCTCTCCAACATTTGTTGTTTCTTTCCCTGTCCATTTTTGCCATTCTAACTGGTGTAAGGTGGTATCTCAATGTGGTTTTGATTTGAATTTCCCTGATGGCTAATGATGATGAACATTTTTTCATGTGTCTGTTAGCCATTTGTATGTCTTCTTCAAAGAAGTGTCTTTTCATATTTTCTGCCCACTTTTTGACTTGATTATTTGTTTTTTGTGTGTTGAGCTTGAGAAGTTCTTTATAGATCTTGGATACCAGCCCTTTATCTGTAGTGTCATTTGCAAATATCTTCTCCCATTCTGTGGGTTGCCTCTTTGGTTTGTTGACTGTTTCCTTTGCTGGGCAGAAGCTTTTTATCTTGATGAAGTCCCAAAAGTTCATTTTTGCTTTTGTTTCACTAGCTTTTGGAGATGTATCTTGAAAGAAGTTGCTGTGGGCGATGTCAAAGAGGTGACTGCCTATGTTCTCCTCTAGGATTTTGATGGATTCCTGTCTCACATTGAGGTCTTTCATTCACTTTGAGTTTATCTTTGTGAATGGTGTTAGAGAATGGTCGAGTTTCATTCTTCTGCATGTGGCTGTCCAATTTTCCTAGCACCATTTATTGAAGAGACTGTCTTTTTTCCATTGCATGTTTTTTCCTGCTTTGTCAGAGATTATTTGACCATAGAGTTGAGGGTCCATATCTGGACTCTCTATTCTGTTCCATTGGTCTATATGTCTGTTTTTGTGCCAGTACCATGCTGTCTTTGTACCAGCTTTGTAATATAGCTTGAAATTGGGCAACGTGATGCCCCCAGCTTTGTTTTTCTTTTTCAACATTTCCTTGGTGATTTGGGGTCTTTTCTGATTCCATACAAATTTTAGGATTCTTTGTTCCAGCACTTTGAAAAATGTCATTGGAATTTGGATCGGGGGATGGCATTGAAGGTATAGATTGCTCTGGGTAGCATAGACATTTTAACAATGTTTATTCTTCCCATCCATTAGCATGGAATGTTTTTCATCTTTTTGTTTCTTCTTCAATTTCTTTCATGAGTGTTCTGTAGTTCCTAGAGTATAGATCCTTTACTTCTTTGGTTAGGTTTATTCTGAGGTATCTTATGGGTTTTGGTGCTATTGTAAATGGAATCCTTTCTCTAATTTCTCTTTCTACAGTTGCATTGTTAGTGTATAAGAAAGCAACTGATTTCTGTGCATTGATTTTGTATACTGCCACATTACTGAATTGCTGTATGAGTTCTAGTAATTTGGGGGTGGAGTCTTTTGGGTTTTCCACATAAAGTATCATGTTGTCTGTGAAAAGAGAGAGTTTGACTTCTTCTTTTCCAATTTAAATACCTTTTATTTCTTTTTGTTGTCTGATTGCTGTTGCTAGGACTTCTAGTACTATGTTGAACAATAGTGGCGAGAGTGGGCATCCTCGATGTGTTCCTGATCTTAAGGGAAAGGCTCTCAGCTTTTCCCCATTGAGGATGATATACGCTGTGGGTTTTTCATAGATGGATTTTATGAACTTGAGGAATGTTTCCTCTATCCCTATACTCTGAAGAGTTTTAATCAGGAAAGGATGTTATATTTTGTCAAATGCTTTTTCTGCATCAATTGAGAGGACCATATGGTTCTTCTCCCTCCTCTTATTAATGTGTTCTATCACATTGATTGATTTGCGAATGTTGAACCACCCTTGCATCATGGGGATAAATCCCACTTGGTCATGTTGGATGATCCTTTTAATGTATTGTTGGATCCTATTAGCTAGGATTTTTGTTGAGGATTTTGGAATCCATATTCATCAGGGATATTGGTCTGAAATTCTCCTTTTTGATGAGGTCTTTGCCTGGTTTGGGGATTAAGGTAATCCTGGCCACATAGAATGAGTTTGGAAGTTTTCCTTCTGTTTCTATTTTTTAAACAGCTTCAGTAGAAGAGGTATTATTTCTTCTTTGAATGTTTGGTAGAATTCCCCAGGGAATCCATCAGGCCCCGGGCTCTTGTTTTTTGGGAGGTTTTTGATCAATGCTTCAATCTCGTTACTGGTTATTGGCCTATTCAGGTTGTCAGTTTCTTCCTGTTTCAGTCTTGGCAGCTTATAGGTTTCCAGGAAGGCCTCCATTTCATCCAGATTGCTCAGTTTATTGACATATAGTTGTTGATAATAATTTCTAATAATTGTTTCTATTTCCTTGGTGTTAGTCGTGATCTCTCTCCTTTCATTCATAATTTTGTTAATTTGGGTCCTTTCTCTTTTCTTTTGGATAAGTCTGGCCAGTGGTTTATTGATCTTATTAATTCTTTCAAAGAACCAACTTCTAGTTGCATTGGTCTGATCGACTGTGTTTCTGGTTTCTAATTCATTGATCTCTGCTATAATTTTAATTATTTATCTTCTAATGCATGACTTAGGCATCGTTTGTTCCTTTTTCTCTAGTTCTTTAAGGTGTAGAGTTAGTTGGTGAATTCAGGATTTTTCTGTTTTTTTGAGTGAGGCTTGGATGGCTGTGTATTTCTCCCTTAGGACCACCTTTACAGTATCCCATAGGTTTTGGACCGATGTGTTTTCATTCTCACTGATTTCCATGAATTGTTTAAGTTCTTCTTTGATTTCCTGGTTGACCCAAACATTCTTGAGCAGAGTGGTCTTTAGCTTCCAAGTGTTTGAATTTCTGCCAAATGTTTTCTTGTGATTGAGTTCCAGTTTTAAAGCACTGTGGTCTGAGAATATGCAGGGAATAACCTCAATCTTTTGGTATCGGTCAAGACCTGATTTGTGACCCAGTATGTGGTCTATTCTGGAGAAAGTTCCATGTGTGCTCGAGAAGAATGAGTATTCTGTTGTTTTAGGGTGGAATGTTCTATAAATATCTATGAGGTCCATCTGATCCAGTGTATCATTCAAAGCTCTTGTTTCCTTGTTGATTTTCTGCTTAGATGATCTGTCCATTGCTGAGAGTGGAGTACTGAGGTCTCCTACAATTAATGTATTGTTATCAATATGACTATTTTGGTTAACAGTTGGCTTATGTAGATGGCTGCTCCCATGTTGGGGGCATAGATATTTACAATTGTTAGATCTTCTTGTTGGATAGAGCCTTTAAGAATGATATAGTGTCCTTCTATGTCTCTAATTACACACTTTAGTTTAAAATCTAATTTGTCTGATATAAGAATTGCTACCCCAGCTTTCTTTTGAGGTCTGCTGGCATGGAAGATGGATCTCCATCCCTTCACTTTCAGTCTGGATGTATCTTTAGGTTCAAAATGAGTCTCTTGTAGGCAGCATATGGATGGGTCCTGTTTTTTTATCCAATCTGCAACCCTGTGCTGTTTCATGGGAGCATTTAGGGCATTCACGTTGAGAGTGATTATTGAAAGATATGAATTAATTGTCATCATGTTGCCTGTGAAGACGTTGTTTTTATAGATTGTCCCTGTAAATTTCTGTTGTATATCACTCTTGGGGTCTTTCTCCTTTTATAGAACCCCCCCTTAATATTTCTTGCAGGGCCGGCTTTGTGGTCACATATTCTTTCAGTTTCTGCCAGTTGTGGAATCTCTACATCTCTCCATCTATTCTAAATGAAAGTCTTGCCAGATAAAGTATTCTTGGCTGCATGTTCTTCTCATTTAGTACCCTGAATATGTCTTGCCAGGCCTTTCTGGCTTGCCAGGTCTCTGTGGATAGGTCTGACGTTATTCTGATGTTGCTCCCTCTGTACGTAAGGAATCTCTTCCCCCTAACTGCCCTTAAGATGGTTTCCTTGGTTCTAAGATTTGCAAGTTTTACTGTTACATGCAGGGTGTTGGCCTGTTTTCCTTGATCTTAGAAGGGGTTCTCTCTGCCTCTAGGACATGAATGTTTGTTCCATTCTCCAGATTAGGGAAGTTCTCAGCTATGATTTGCTCAAATACATCTTCTAGTCCTCTCTCTCTCTCCACTCCCTCCGGGACTCCAATTATTCTGACATTGGAACGCTTCATGGTGTCACTTATTTCTCTGATTCTATTTTCATGGATTCTGAGTTGTTTTTCCCTGGTCTCCTCTTTTCCTTTTTTATCTATTATATTGTCTTCCAGGTTGCTTATTCATTCTTCTGCCTCAGTTACCCTAACTGTTAGATTATCTAGATTAGATTGGATCACATTGATAGCGTTTTTAAGTTCTGCCAACTCAGCTTTCATTTCTGCCCTTAGAGACTCTATGTTGCCATTAATTGATTTCTCCATTCTAGCCATTGTCTTCACAATTGCTAGCCTGAATTCCATGTCCGACGTCTTGGTTATCTCTGCATCCATTTGTAAATCTGCAGCATAAGTCATAATCTCTGAGTCTTTTCTATTTTGGGGGCTCCTCCTCCTAGTCATTCTGTTGATGGGTGTTTGAGGGAATGTATAGAGTCCAAATTATTGACCAGAACCCAAGCAAGATGCACTTTTTTCTTGGGACCTTAGGGTTGCTGGCCTCTTGTTTTCCCAGCCTGTCTTCTGTGGGAGGGGCCTGCTGTGCTGTTACTCAGGTAACCCTGTTTGGGCGGAGTTGCCCTGCCCCCGTGTGGCGGGGGATGGGTTCAGCAGGAATCAGTTTTGGGGGCTTTTGTTCTCTGGCGGCTCTCCCTGGCGGCTTTTCTCGTCTCTTCCGCGAGTCAGAGCAGAAGAGACTGTTACCAACCCTCTGCCTCAGAGCAGAGAGACCGCAGTCTGTTCTTCAGTGAGCTCTCTCCAGGCCACACCGTCTCTGTTTCTGTCCGTGTTGCTATAAACTGCAGCGTCCTGGGTTGTGTGCCCCTCTGCAGCGCCCCCAGTCCTGCCTCCAGGTCAGAGCAGGTCTCTGCGCTTTGTGCTTCTAAAACCGCCAGCCGCCCCCAGATCGCACGCGCAACCCCAGCACTCTGGGTTTCCGCCCCAGGGGCTGCCCTAAAGCCCTTTCCCCGCTTCGACCGGTCTGTGAGTCTGTGCCCCGTCTCCAGCGCGCGAGGCTGTCGCTCACCGGTGGTGTAGGATCCCCACGGCCAGGCACCCTCCCGCTACCATTTATCCTCCGATATCTGCCTGTGGAATCACAGCTCCCCACTTCATACCTCCAAACCAACCGCCTGCGATATTCTGTTTGTAGAGATCCAGATCTTCTTATACATCTCAGGCTGGTTTCATGGGTGCTCAGAGTGGTCTGGTAGATATCCAGCTCAATTCCGGGGACCAGTTGAAATAGGGTCCCCTACTCCTCCGCCATCTTTCCTCCCAAGCACCACCAGGAATATTTTAAAGCCTTTATGAATAAACAGTGCCAGCTCCCTCATAAAGACCACCAGAGAAACCTGTTAACCCAACAAAACTGAGGTGGTTTTTTTTGTTTTTTTTTTAAATACAGAATTTCACTGTGAGTTTTATTTTTTATTTTTATTTTTTAAAGATTTTATTTATTTATTTTGACAGAGAGAGAGAGAGACAGCAAGAGAGGGAACACAAGCAGGGGGAGTGGGAGAGGGAGAAGCAAGCTTCCCGCCGAGCGGGGAGCCCGATGTGGGACTCGATCCCAGGACCCTGGGATCATGACCCGAGCCGAAGGCAGACGGTTGACCAACTGATCCACCCAGGTGCCCCCAAAACTGAGTTTATTATAAACTTACTGAAGCAGAAGAGATCACCATCTTGATAATTTCAAAAATGTCTCAAAAGAGAGAAGTTTGAAAAAGTCTTGAACTTTGGAGTCTGGGATAAAGTGGTTTAAGGCAGGTCTGTCAAGATGGGAAATGAACTGGGGTTGGGAAAAGTTTATGATGTATCCTTTAATAGTGCTGTACCATCAGGTCGAGGCTCTTAAAGCAAGCCTTGATAATGAACCTATTGCTCTAATAAGCAGGGTGTCTAGGTGATGAACTTTTGTCCAGATCATTCACCTAGTTTGGTTTATAAAAATTTCTTCAAGCAAAAAAATGAATTATCTATTGGGTTACAGGTTTATCTTCCTGGTTGAAAATTTCCTGAGCAAACAGTTGATTTATATTGACATAAGTGGTCTCAGTCCCCTAAAATTTAACTATTAAATTCTATGGAGCAGTGGTCTTAGTTTTCACAGAAGGAATGGTCTTAGTTCAACATAGAGAAAGGTATTGAATGAAGTCTCCCACGATACACTCTGGAAAGAAGGTAAAATACAGGCTGAACAGTTTTCAGTTAGGGAAGGTACTGTATCCTGGGGGTATTTGGAAATGGGTCTAGGGACTGTTATTTGCATTTAGAGGGTAGTGTCAAGGGATGCTAAATGAATAACAATATTCAGAGCATCCCATACAACAGAATTGTCATACTGAAATACCAATAGAGCCCCTCTTAGAAAACAATGACTGGCTGATAGTCACTTTAGGTAGAGTTCCACTTGTTTAAAAACCACACTAGAAGTATGCAGATTAGCAATTTGTCACTTTATGGTAGTCTCTCCATTAATGTGTCAGAAAGTTCCATACTTTTATTTTCAACATTCCCAAAAAAACCATGAGGAACTAGGAAGAATGCAGTAAAGTTGGAAGGGATAGCTACTATTATAGGTAACACAATCAAGATCGTAATTTTTTCTCAAAAAGAATAAAAGAAATGGGGAATTCAACAGGGATAACATAAAATTTAGCATTCACCCATCAAAATAAAATTAAGTTGGCTTCCAGAAGACCATGCTTGGCAGTAGTTTAAGCAAGGAAGATTTAAAGATTTTAGCAGATCACAAAGTTAATATGAACCTACAATTTGGTGAAAATTGGATTAAATTATTGGGAGAACACTGGAGTGCCAATTTCAAAGCACATTAGGAAAATCGTATTGGATTATATACATTGTATTTTATGAGAGACATTAGCAAAACAAAATGGAGCCAGGAGAAAATAGCCAAGATAATAAAGAGGGTAGAGACCACAGCATATCCATACTCTATGAGGAATAATTAAAGTAATAGAGGGCTTCTAGCTTGGAGATATGAGTCTTGATATTCAACATGTGGTTCATTGACCAACAGTGTTGACTCACCTGGGAATCATTAGAAATGCAGACTCTCAGGTCTCATCCCAGATTCATTAAATGAAAATCTGCATTTTAACAAGATGCCAGGTGATTCTTGTTTTTTTTAATAATTTTTATTGTTATGTTACACCATACATTACATCATTAGTTTTTGATGTGTTCCATGATTCATTGTTTGTGCATAACACCCAGTGCTCCACGCAGAATGTGCCCTCTTTAATACCCATCACCAGCCTAACCCATTCCCCCACCCCCTCCCCTCTAGAACCCTCAGTTTGTTTTTCAGAGTCCATCATCTCTCATGGTTCGTCTCCCCCTCCGACTTATTCCACTTCATTCTTCCCCTCCTGCTATCTTCTTCTTCTTTTTTTTTTCTTAACATATATTGCATTATTTGTTTCAGAAGTAC
>NW_027397086.1:24747727-24810948 GCF_003265705.2 Callorhinus ursinus | reverse complement strand
CACTCCAGCAACACTCAGTTTGTTTCCTGAGACTAAGAATTCCTCATATCAGTGAGGTCATATAATACATGTCTTTCTCTGATTGACTTATTTCACTCAGCATAACACCCTCCAGTTCCATCCACGTCGTTGCAAATGGCAAGATCTCATTCCTTTTGATGGCTGCATAATATTCCATTGTGTATATGTACCACATCTTCTTTAATCCATTCATCTGTCGATGGATGCCAGGTGATTCTTACATACACATTCGTGTATAAGAAGTGGTCAGAGGAGCATCTCTTGAACTTACCTGAAAGTAATAATCATCTGATGTGTGTGATAAAATGCAGATTCCCTAGGCCGAAACTCAGATTTTTGGGTTCAGAATTTTCCAGGGAAGAAGCTAGGTAATCTGTAGGTTTAACAAGTGCAACAGGTGCTATTAATCAGGCAAATTTGGGAACCTGTTCCAATTCCCAGAACTGGATCTAGAAAGACTATTAAAATCAGCTACATTTTGACTACAGTTTCTAAAACTATGTTGTATCAGAAGAATAAGCTGCTTTGGGAGGTAACGAGCCCTGGTCACAGAGCTATTACAAGTAGAGGCTCACCATCTCTCAGAAATGACAAGGAAGAGAAGTTTGTTCTCTGTAGGAAGTAGAACTAGATGATTCTAGGTTTCCTCCCAAATATAAAATGTAGAGTCTTCTAAATCCAGCTGTGATTTCTCAAACCAATTTGTAGAGACACTTGATAATAAAAGCCAGAGGCAAATCCAAGAATGAAAAATTTTGATCCCCATTTCTGCAGCCCATTCCCACTGCTGCCTTTCATTAGAATTTGCTGGTAATTCATCTAAACTGTGATCCCAATGGCACCAGGAACTGAAAATAGATCCACAGGTTCCAGGAAGTAATTAACGGTTTTTCTACTGAGCTCAGCTTGAATTAACTTCGAGTAGTCTTGCAGCTGCCTAGATTTTTCACACCAAGTCATGTCATGGTACATAATTTGATGCTGTAATTTATTCACAGTTAATTCTTATTAAATGAAGCCCAGTGGCAGCTTTACCGTAATAAGGAAAGAAAGTACTGCTTGTTTTATTGCCAGAAAAATGTTCACTGAGGTGAAAAATCGAGACTCACCTATGATCTGTTAATATACAGGTAATTGTTATGTGGAGTTCTCAAATTGAGCAGCTACAAGAGTTCTCAAATTGAACTGCGATGAAGTTCCACCCCTATTTCTCTTTTATTACTCTGGTTATTTGAAGATTAGATTCAATTAGAGGTTCGCCCTTCTATTTCAAACTCTAGCACCAAGGTACACCACTCACTCAGGATTTTGCAGCAGATATTGTAACAAATTCAGGCAGCCATCATTTCATTCAGGCATGCTCTCTCTCTCTCTCTTATGTATTAAAGCCGTTATGGAGGAAAAAAAGAGTTGCTCTGAGTAAAGAGGGAGAGCGGAGCAAAGGGGAGAGGATCTGACAGGTGTGAAATTTGGCTTTGTCAGTCTAAGGCGTGGACCTTAAATGCGTAAGCTGTACTCCATGCCAGTGTGCATCACTTGTGTAAGATTTGTGTTGGGGGTGTTGCTATGACTGGATAGAAGTATAAAGAGGGGAAAGGAAGTAGATGAGGTTCTGCGATGTTCAAACAAAGTCATTTGCTGGTAACTTTGTTTTTTTTAAAGAAACAGTCTTTTCCTCAAATTTAAATCTAAAAAAAAAAATAACACTTGATCCTGCTCAGTGAGTGGCATTATCATCCACCAATCATTTCATGCTAGAAATAATAATGCTTTAAATAATGCTCAGTGCTCCCTCTTCCCAGCCCCACATTCAATTTGTTCACCAGGTCCTCTTTATTTTACCCATTAAAATGCCCTTGAAAATAGCACATCCTTGCCAAACTAATGGGTTAACTGTTCATCCATTCGTTTAACGTGTATTTCTGAGCAACAGTTATGTGTTAGACAGTCTCACACTAAAGATTAAAAAGTGAACTGACCAGCTAATCAGCTAGCCCCTAAATTATAGAACAAGCCTCCGTCTTCTCTCCCTGACATAAATCTCTTTCTCCAACCAGTACATTTGTACCAAGGTGATCTCTATGGCAGGTCTGACTCCACTGAAATCTAAATGACTCCCAACTGGTTGAAAAAAGGGTTTCCCAGTGTGAGTAATCATGAAAGTCACCTGAATTCTTTGGAAAGCAAGAAAGAGAGAAGAAAGGAAGGGGAGAAGAAGGGAGGAAGAGGAAGTGGGGGGAGGAGGGAGTGGGAGAGAGGATGGGGACAAAGAAAATTATTTACGAGGCCCTCTCCCTCATCAGTTCTTACTGGGGCCAAGAAAGCTGACTTTTTACCAGGCTGCCTGGAATTCTTATTTAGGGAAATTTTGAAAATACTAAAGACTTCCGCCAAAATGCATAGCTTGACATTCAAAATCTCCATAATCTGCTCTGACCTGCCATATACACATTCTTTAATGTACTCTAGCCTCCAGTCCATTTATTCACAATCTTGTTTGCAAACCAAAATAACTGTGAAGCTTTGTAAATAACCCACACATGTAGGTCTCATCCCTGTAACTCTAGAGTACATGATCCTGTAGATCTAGAGTGTGGCCCATAAATAGCATTAACAAGTGATTTTGATACACAGCCAAGTTTGAAACCTGTTGCCCTAATCAGACTTTACTCAAACAGCCAATCCCTTCCTCTCACTTTTCCTCCAATGATGTTCTTTCCTTCTGGCTGGGGTAATCTGCCTTTCTCCCTTTGCGAACCCAGGAAGCCAATTTTCAGAACTCTGTTTAGTTGTTACCTCCTCTGTAAAGACTTATTTGCCCCACCTCAGCCAACAAAAGTTTCAGTTTTTTGAGTTTCTATAATACTTTGCTCACTTTGCTAGCCTCTTAGTGCATTTTCTCATATCTATTTGATTAAAATTGCCTCTTTTGTTAGATTGTGAGTCTTCTTACCAGAGATGGTGATATTTTCATCCTTAAATACCTTATATCCTAGCAACACATCAAAAAAAGGGTTGGAAAAGAGAATGGAAGAAAGGGGCAGTTATTAAGAAGGTGCACAATGGGAGGCATTTGGATACTATTACTATTCTTCTTCAATTTCTTCACTAGAGTAGTGATTACACTGTTGTATTCATTTCATGATAATTCATTGAGCTATACACTTTTGATTTGTGTTATCTGCTAATGTATGTTTTACCTCACTATTTAGTTTAAAAGGGAGAAAAAGAGATGCAATAAAAGTGTCTACCCTAGTAAAGATGAATCCATAGTCCAAACTCAGAAAGGAGACGACCTGGCCACTTGTCTCTCTTCTACATTAGGTTTGCCCTGAGCCATTTCCTTTAAAGAAGTCTCTGGCATGTATACCCACTGGTTTCCTCTTTTATCAAAAGGAATCATGGAATTTATGGCATAGTTCTTGACAATCTGGTGTATCTTTTAAAATAGGGAGATTCGGGTTACTATTAAATGTTTTGAGAGAATCAAAAATTCTGATCTGATCAAATTTTGAGTCAAAAGTTTTGATTTCCAACCTTTTATGTCTCCACAGTTTAGTAGTTGTGAACTTCAAACATGTTATTCTATGTTTTTTTAAGATTTTATTTATCTTAGATAGGGAGAGAGAGAGAGAGCATGAGCAGGGGGAGCATCAGAGAGAGAAGTATGCTCCCCACTGAGCAGAGAGCCTGACATGGGGCTCCATCCCAGGACCCTGGGATCATGACCTGAGCCGAAGGCAGATGTTTAACCAACTGAGCCACTCAGGTGCCCCATTATTCTGTGTTTTTGAGACATAGTTTCCCATATAATGAAATTGATTTTTCATTTATTAAATGTACTAGATGCTAGACTCTACTACTGTATACTAGACTTGGGGTTCAGCACTGGAAACCAGACAAGCTTGCTGCCCTTAAAATGCTAACAGACTACTGGGGAAAATTATGATTATAATATAGGGTAAAAAGTACCATAAAAGCCCCTTGTGGAGTGTGCATATGTATCAGAAAAGATGAATACCTCCTGTCCGATCTATGTCATACCAGAGTCCTGTTGTGAGCCTCTAATGAGGTACCTACAGTTTGGTCCCACCTGGGTGGCAGGAGAGGAAAAGGGACAGATTATAGAAGAGAAAGCATACTATAGAAGTTAAAGCCTTGGGTGAGATTGGCAGTTCCTCTTATAAGTTGACTCTTGGTTGATTCTTGACTGGTGGTTGCCTATTACAGTGGGCATTTGTTACTTCAACTAATATTTACTGAACCCAGTCATGTGCCAGGCATTATGTGAAAGACTAAAAATAAAGCAGAAGAAAGAAGGACAGAGTTCATCTCTGCCTTTGGAAGATCACAGGAGCAACAGAAAACCAGAAAATTAAAATAATGCAACAAGTAACATAATAAGGAAGTAGAGTTTATGTTCATACATTCATGCCTGAGAGAAGCTGACCTAAATGTGGCAAGTTGGGGAAACCTTTCCATGCCTGAAGGATAAAGAGGAATTAAGAATTAAGAAAGGAGGAGAGTATGAAGTTCGGGGATAATGGTCACTTCTGAGGCTGCAGAGGCAGATGCCAACCAATTTGTGATAGACCCTCACAAACTTGGGAAACCCAGAGTTTTGACTTACATTCTGGAGGTGAGTAGAGGTATCAGAACCCCTTGTAAGTATCTGAAGCATCAGAGTGACATTATATAAGTTACATTTAAGACAAAACATCACTTAAATTGCCGTTTGAGAAATCCCCTGTGGTTAAGGCCAGATTGGGGCAGGAAGGTAAAACCAGTTTATACTCACCACCTAGTGTGTGGTGTGCTGGACCGTAAATGAAGGCACAGGAGAAGCATGGTGCACTTTCAAGAAAGTCACATTTTACTTAGAATTTGGGATAAAATAAGTTTGGGTTCTGTATTTTTAGGCAGTTTCACCACACACCTATACATACAAAGTCAGCAGCTCCTTACTGTTCTCAGGTGGCCAAGGTCACGTTTTCATCATGAAAACTCACAAAAGTAGAACATTTTATTTGTAGCAACAGATTAGGAAACTTGGCACTTTCATCTAGTCCCTGAGGCTTCCCAAAGAAACAAAGTAACAAAGATGATAGCACTTCTCAGCCACAATTACTGACTCAGTACTAAGCAGTAGTCATCAATCTAAAAACCATGGGATGTACTTAGATGTTTATTTAAAGTATGGGTTTTATTATTGGGGAGATGCAAATTAGTCTAAATTTCAGTATCTGTTGTGTGAAAAAAGAAACTGAACAATTACTGCATGAAACTCTTTCAGCAACATTTAAAAGCCAATCATGCAAATTTTGAAAGAAAATCATCAGAAGTTTTGGAGCTAAAAAGAGAAATGTCTTGACTAGGAGCAAAACAATAAAAAGAACAATCAAACAAGCAAATGAAAAATTGTCTGACACTGTCTTCAAGATCAGTTTCAAAACTGTCTTGGAAAGAAATCTCATATTTAGAAGTACATTTAGAAAAGTGCTATGCTGCAAATATGGCCAAATCTGTTTGAGTCAAAAAGGGGTAACCAAATACTTTCCATAGAGATCTCACCAACCAACACATTTTAATGTATTCTAAACATAAGAAAAACTCGTTAGGAAACTGAGGTTAACCTACTTCTTTTTTTAAAACTGCTTGGAAACATAATTTGAAAAATATTTGTAATTATTATTATAGACATTTCCCATAATTTGAGTGAGTTTTCTAATAAAAATGAGTTCTAAATCATGTGTAGAAATTTCCTGGGTGAATATAAGGAGATTATTTGTGATTTTTCTGTGAGCTGGGACTTGTCCCAGGATACCAGGTGCCATCAACATTGTCTGAAAACTAGCCTTATAATTTTTCACTTCTTATCATAAGCATCTCAAAGACATCTAGACATGAAATGAGTAAAACACAAAAACCCTACAGATCTAAATAATTTAACAATTGTAACATAAACCTAACTAATTCTCTTTCTTTCTCAGGCACCTGTTCCCTTAAGAACCACACCAACAGTTAGTGCTATGACAGCAGCAACCAACCCAGAGTGGACATTACACCAGAGAGAAGTAAGCTACACCCGGGGTGGGGAGTATGTTACTACAAGAAGACATCATTCGGAAGAGGGCTAATGAAGGAAGGCATAAAAGTGACAGAATTATTTATGTGCATGCTTTAAAAGGTATTAAGTGATTTGGATTCTAAAAACATCCAGATCCCAATTCCAATTCATGGGTGGGAAGTTGTCCCCACCCCACCCCCCAAGCAATTCTCTGGACACCCACAGGGTGTCCTACAATTCCACTCAATTCTGACACTATCTACCCAGAGACAGTGTCCGATTCCACAGTTCAGGGTTCAGTCCTAAAGACTCACCTGCCTCCCCACTTCAGATGACAGTTGCAAGTCCAAGTTGTTATCTATACTTCTGACCAACTGGCTATAAATCAGAGGTTCCCAAGACCTCTTCCTTTGGCTCAATCAATTGGGTAGAATGGCTCACAGAGCTCAGAACATCTGTTTACTGGGGAAAGGGCGAGGAACTCTCATGCTGTCTCTGAGGGAGCCACTCTACCCAAACCTCCACATGTCTACCAACCCAGAAGCTCTCTAAAACCCTGTCATTTGGGGGTTTTATGAAGGATTCATTACAAAGGCATGATTGATTAAATCATTGCCCATTGGCAGTTTAACCCAATCACTACTCTTCCTTTCCTGGAGGAAACTGAGAATGGATGTGGGGGTCAGGTACAGGAGTGTTCCAATCGTCTAATCTTGTAATTGGTTCCCCTGACAACCAGCCCTCCGCCATCCAGAAGTTACCTAAGGGCTTTCCAAAACTCACCTTATTAACATAATAAAAGACACTTCTATTGCTCTTATTACAGGAAATTCCAATGGTTGTAGGAACCAGGATTTAAGGACAGAACAAATATTATGAAAAATATATTTGGTCATCTGAATGTTTTGTTTTGCTTTGGGGTTGTGTTTTAACTCATACAAATTTTAGAAATATTTAGGAGTTTTAAAGTAAGAAAGAGAGGGAGCTCCACATTGATCGGGCTCAGGGGACTTCCACAGGTTATGGAGCTGCATAGGTACCTATTTTGGAACACTAGGGATGTGGTATTTCTATCAGTTACTTTTATTTTCAGTATAAGCCTATTTTCCTCTTTTAAGCTGCTGTGCCAGGGGACTCTCAAGCAATTGAACTTTGCAGGCCCTGGTGACTTTTTGGCCATCTGCCACAGAGCTCCTTTCTAAACTATATATATATATAAAGCTATACCACAAAATTGAAACTAGAAGAATATGGTACCTCAGGGTTTGGGCAATTCCATTTCAAGAAATAATTTATGTAATTAACAACACAGAAAGAAACAAGACTATGAGATATTGTACAGTCCTGTATCCAAAAAAATAAAATTTATTTCTATAGTATTTCTATTAGAGACTAGAAGAGCCTGTCAGTGCCTCCACTGAGAAAAGAAAAGCTGTAAATTAATTTGCCTGCAGACAAATTTTTTAATCCTCCATTTCCTAAAGCAGCATTTAAGTTTTTACAGCTCATATGTAATACCTGATTGTGATATATTGAGTGTAGTTTTTGACAAATTCATTTGAGTAATGTCTATCTGTGGAGTTCTGAATCTTCTCTCATTAAGTTATTATTATTTTTTTAGTGAGCCATTTAGTTCATTTAACACTCAGCAAAGGTAACATTTCCTCTCCTGGTTTGAGTCAAAAATTCTCAAAAACAGTTGGATGAGGAGTTATTTTTTAAAATATCTGTAAGTAAGGATGCCAGGGCCAGCAGTAACAATTTAGAAATGCTATTTTTAGTGAACTTGTCTGTTTATGCCACTAGACTACAAATTACCTGAAGGTGTGCATGTATGAATGTGGATATATATGTTTATGTATATATATATATGTATGTATATAAATACATATATTATTTTAGTGGCAGAAGTCTCACACAGAGTGGCTGTGCCAATAAATTTTGATGAATGAATAAATGAAATGGGAAAAAAATTAAAGAAATATCTAAAGCATTACTGAGTTAATGGTATATGTATAAGAAAGTTATTAGATATACACACTAGTTATTATAAGGCACTTTACAAGGAATACCAAGACACTGTTTTGTTCTAGTAGTTACATGAAATTTCATCTTCTACGAAATCATCCTGAAAAGCAAATTGTGATTGTTATTTCTAAATGACTCAAAAATGAAAACCCCAAGGATATTATGGGGGAGAGGAGTGGGGAAAGAAAGATATTTCACAGAAATAAGGAATAAACAAGCTAAAGCCCCAAATTATGAGTTAGGAAATACATTGGTAGTACAGTGTCTGAAACAAATTGTCAATTCTGTCTTGACTTCTGATGTTAAAGATTTTTTATTTCTATATACATAGTACCTTGTACATATAAGGCATTCCTTTCTCGGGCACATTATGGAGTTCTTAAGAAATTTCCAAATGCAGTCAAAATGTTAGGGTTTTACTGTCAAAAAAAAAAAATACATTAATGAGAGTGAGAAACTATGTTCTCACATGGCCCTGAGCTTCCATTTCTGATATCATTCCGCATCACAACTTCCTTCTTCCTTGTCAGTATCTCCTCCATTGGAACATAGGCTCTTTGTGTCCAGAAACCTTGTCGGATTGTTGTATTGCCAGCAGCCAGCTCAGTGCCTAGCTCATCAGGGGTAAAGTTAGGAGGTACCTATGGAATGAATAAATGAAAGAAGGAATGAGCAAAAGCAGGCCTCTGGAATATCTGTAGAATACAATTTCAGGTTTACACACTGGCAGATGAAGAAGACTGTCAGAATTAATCAGAAATGAAAACTATATTCTCTACAGCCGGAATTTAAGAAATTTGTTGTGATTCACATAGACCTGAGCTTTACAGTCTCATTTCCCCTGCTGTTTGGATTTCAACATGGTGAAGGAAAATTGAACACTTACAGGATACATTACAAGGAGACCAAATTGGTGCAATAATAAAACCACAAAATGAAGAATGAAAATGTAGGCTACCTTATCTGAAATTACCATGATAAAGGTAAGCATTGGGTGGAATCTGTAATTTTTTAAATAGGAAAAAAATGACCAAAACAAGCTTTATCTTATAATGTTATTGCACTTTTCAGTTAATAAATTGTCTTTAAAAATTAAAATTGGAAGCATATATTTGATGTATATAGTTTCCACATACCTGTGCTAGATTATTATAACATCATATATTCAATAAAAATTACTATTAGATAAATATTATTTGAACATCATAAAACCTTTAGAGGTAGCTAAGCCACAAATATTACCGTATTTACCAGTCGGGCAAATGAATGTTAAAGAAGTTAAATTACTTGCTCACCCACACAGGACCAAGGTTCAAGCATGGATCCCGACTCTATTCACGTGAAAAGTACCAGCTTGTGCGGCCATCGATTCCCAAAGATCTTACGAAAGGTATGTGGGAGGGAAACAGCATCCCAGTCTGGCTTTCACCCAGACCACTTCCCTGTGTGCTTGCTTGACTGCCTATGTGTCCATGGCTTCCCAATCCTCTGGCTCATTAGAGCCCCAGTTCTCTCTCTCAGCTACCCATTTACCTGCTTTTGTCACCCCCTCCCTCAGCCTCAACCCCAGTCCCGAACTGATGATGTTAATCCTCTTGCTTCCAACTCAGAAAAGTAATCAGACTTTCTCCTGAGATGCTGGCATCCTAGACTGTCATTAGGACCAAGGATAGCATAATCAAGATCAGTCTGAGATCTGAGATGCATGCTAAATGCCATATAATCCTGGCACTGAACATAACTGCCAGTCCTCTCAGCTTAGGCACCAAAGAAGAAAGCAAGGATCCCAGTGGCATCTGTGTTCAGACCTCCTGAGAATCTCAGGAGGGGATGTGACCTACTCAGCTTTCCTCTGCAGAAAACAGAAACATGGGCTTCAAGATGTGGGTCAATCAGGGAAATGAGCCATGTAGGTGCTATTCTCCTATAACCTGGAAACCACAGACTACCCTGGCTTCCTAGCTCCCCAAGGACAGTCTTGTCTGCTAAAATACTAAAAAACAGTGAGTTGCAGTGTTTATCAAGGGGGTAGAATCATCGCATAATACAACAGCTAGATTTGTTCCAGTGCTGGTCCCCCAGGGTTTTACCCATTCTACTTCATCGGTGCCTTCAGTTGTCCTACTTCCTTCCCTGCCAACCTCCCAACTTCCTCCCAACACTCTGGACATCGGCCGAGGAGGGTTCTTTCTATCCTCGTGCTAAGAACCAGAGATACCTGCCTCTAAGCCAGACTGCCTCAGGAAGTGGTGTACTTACAAGTTATAAAACTTTTTTTTATTTTTAATTGTTTTGCTTCAATTCACAAATTAAAATTCTCAAGATTTCACAGATGAGGAAAGTGAGCTTCAGAGAAATTAGAAGGAATGTTATAGAACTAGTTCAAGTCAAAGTCCAAATTTCAATGTAGGCAGTCCGATCCTAGCTCTGGGGCAGAGGAGGGGCAGTAGGAGGTGGTGGGTACAGAGAATGGAGACTTTACCCCCACATGTGATGCTCTGATACTTGCTGCCCTAGACCTATCTGGTCCCAGGAATGAAAAGTTCAGTAATGCTGATTTAGAGGTGACCCCTGGGTAATGGCAAAAAGCACCAAGATAGCATTTGGACCACTTTTAACCCTAACTGCTTCAGTCCCGGCAGACTGTTTGGTAATGGAGCCACACAGGGAGCAAGCACACATCAAAGAAATATTGGGCATATTGGAGAAATTTTGGTTTTTCCTCCGAGAGCCTCCTTTCTTAGGAAACACTCTCAAACAGTGTGTGGCAGGATTTTTTTTTTTTTTTTGCAGAAAGCAGAGCATTTTCAGTTCCTCCCAATTCCCCAAAAGCCTTGACTCTCTGTTGCAGGGTTTTTATTCCTGTAGTGCCCGTGGTTCTTGGTCATGCCACTTCGAAGAATGAAGAGATAGACCAGACAAAGAGTAGTAGACAGCAAGGCAAGGTTTATTGACCAACGGTACAAAGCTCAGAAAAAGGGAGGGGACCTGAGAGGGTTGCCCTTGGAGTTTCTAAGTTTTGGGATTTTTATGAGCTCTTTTGCAGAACTTTCTTAAGCAATCAGAGTGTGCTAAGTTGTGTCAATCAGGGCTTTGGTCACTTATCTGTCTACCTATTAGGTTAATGTCAACAAGCTGATGGTCTTTTTTTGCTGACATCTGGGGGCTTATGCCCTAACTGCCCCTTGCTGATGCTGACAGATGCTTTGGGTAAATTGTTTTATTTTAGGACGTTTTGCAGAAGTGATCTCTGCAAAGGCTGTCAAGCAGAACGCTAGTGTGGTCCTGTCTAAGCTGCAAACAGGATGTCAGTGCTCTTTTATCTTAGCTGGCCTGACTCCATATTTTCTTGTTGGGGACCCTGGCCCTGACTAGCCAACTGTCCAACTAACTCCTAACATCTCTAGCATGTCTTCAAGGGCTTTGTGTTCTGCCTCTGCTCACCTTCCATACATCACCTGTCCCTTCAACACACTACCAGTATGAACTGTCTGCAGTTCCACAGAATAGGCTGTGTTTGTGTTTGCTCTTAGGTCCAGGTCCTTGCTCACACCTTCATTTCTGTCTGGAACATACTTGTCTGGTCTTTTTTTTCTTTTGTCATCTTACACAAGCTCCTAAAACCACTTCTACCTGCTAGAAATATGTCTGGTCTATAATATACACTCCAAAACTATTTATTAAGTTAATGTTGAATTCTTGCTATTAAAGAGAATTTTATTTCCCAAATTATCTACATTTATAGGAATTGGAATAGTAGCAAATATGGACAGAAATAGAGGGATAGAACCATAATAAATGGCATCTGCCCCTCCCCCCACTCGTTCTCGCTCAAATAAATAAGTAAAACCTTAAAAAAAAAAAAGAACCATAATAAATGGCAAGTTAATCTGGGTTAGACTGAGAGTGGCCCTTGTACTGGATATTCTTGATGCGTTTTCCTCCCTAATCTACCCTGTCCTGAGTTCCCAGGAGTCTGAACTTTGGGGACCACATGTGCCATGTTCCCTTACTATCTGACTTCCTTTGGGGTTCTACTAGTGGATGCACCAGAGATTATGAGGCATATATTGGGATATTTGTTTTCTTAGCTCCCTACTTTGCAGGCTGAATCCCAGCCTTTTCACTACCAAAGTGCTCACTTCCTATGGGGTGACCCTCTCCTGAGGCTGCAGATCTCACCCAGTTCAAGGATAGAGGCTAAGGCTTTGCCATCATTTGTGAATTTCTCTTTACCCTTCCCCCACACACATTTGTTGTCTTTGTAAATTTGTCAAATGGGCACACCATCTTTCTACAAGGAACCTAAGCTATACAGCCTTACATTGCGTGAGATTTGGACTTCATTCTGCAGGAAATGAGAACTCAAAGGTTTCAGAATATAAAGATATCCATACAGTTTGAATATTAGCAGGAAAAAACCAACCTATCTCACTATAGTTTCCTTAGGAGCAGAGCCCTTGCCTTATTTGATGCCATAACCAGCACCTAGAAGACCAGTAGGATATACGTGGCCCACAACACATACTTATTAAACAAAATAAGTAACCTTGAAAACAATTGATTAAATCTGCATAGCCTAAAGCTTGAATTTTAATCAAGTACAGACAAAGATCTTGCATTTTTTTTTAAAGAGCCCCTAGTTATTGGAAAGAAAGAACAACAAAACAGGTAGATTCCAGAGAAATCCGATAAACTAAAAGCAGGCAATCTAAATGAGTAATTCCCCCAGAGACAGAACCTGAAAAGTGCCTCCTCCCCTGTAGGTGTTGTCCTACGGGCTCTGACACAGCCATCTTCCTGGGGCCACAGATAATTCCTCTCAGTGATCAACTACACCAGGACAATGCTGCAGTGAGCAATTATTGCTTTCCAATCCATAAGGACAGACCAGGAATCAAAGGCATTATTACCAGCAAGGCACCATTTACTTCATCCTGCAGACATCACTCTGATATCAAAAGGTGGTGGACTTTGATAAACTTTCTAAGTATAGAGCCAGTGAGGGTATTTTTAGCATCAGGAAGCCTGCAAGATAAGTACAAGATGCCAAGCAGAGCTGAGGAAGTAAGGGGGGAAAGGAGGAGAAACTAAACAAAGAAAAACACTGCTAGATTTCCTGAACAAATTCTTCTACTTCCCCCTTGTGGCCAAATTTCCCAAGAACTAGGATTTCTTTTTCCCTCAAAGCAACATTTATTATTATTTGGGTCAGATTATAAAAATAAAACTTGTTTATGACAAAAGATACGGGAAAATGCATTGGAGCGGATAGGTAGAACGCCTCGTGGAGGTGCATAAATTCTCTGGCAGGGTCTTATAAATGAATTAATGTTTCCACAAAGGCTTAACCAAGAACAAAGAGATCCATCCAGGAGCTTGCCTGGTACAGAAAGGTGAACTCCATCTGTGGAGAAACTCATCTAACTCTCATGATCACCCTGTGTGGTAAATAGCATTATCCCCCAATTAGTAATCTAAGAATGCTATGAAAACTATTATATATTTGCTGCCCACTGTGTTCTAGCATGTGCAAGCATTCTGTATAATATCATTTCATCTTCAGAATACCCCTGTGGGATTAGGTGAGAAAACCAACTTTTAATTAACTTCCCAAGATAATATAGCTTATATCTGACAGAAGTGAACCTTTAACCTGTTCTTTGAACTACAAACTCTCTAGTATTTCCACTATTTCATGTTGCTCATCAATTTTTTCTCTGAATTCCCATTTTTAACTTTCCACTAGTTATTTCTCTCCTTAAAAATATTTATTTATTTATTTGAGAGAGAGAGAGAGAGCTGGGGGAGGGGCAGAGAGGGAGGAGGAGAGAGAATCCTCAAGCAGACTCCCTGCTGAGCACAGAGCCCAATGCAGGGCTCAGTCCCCAGACCCTGAGATCATGAACTGAGCCAAAATCAAGAGTCGGCTGCTTAACCATCTGAGCCACCCAGGCCCCCCACCACCAATTTCTTAAAACTGGTCTTACACACCTCCAGTAGGGACACCTGTGACCTACAGGAGATTCTTCTACCTTTGTACTGTTCTGTAAATCTTCTACCTACCAAAGATGGGATAAAGGTTCTCCTCTTGAACCTGTGCCTTAATTACATATTCATTATATATGATTAGTGGGATAACCAGAATTAGAAAATGTGCTTTGTTCTCTTCAACCTACCCTACTCCTGGAGTAGAGAACACTGTGGAGATAATAGTGCATCATTATTTTCTTTAAAATTATAGTAGACACATTTGGATTCAAGAGACAATATACAGTGGGAATCATCAAATTTTCTGAGTTGGAAGTGGAAGACTAGAGAGGTGCAGAAACTTATGAACTACTGTATTTTGGGGAATATTTGAAAAAAAACGCAAAATCACATATGGCTGTTCAAAACACTGTATAATAGAGAGTGGATAAAGGAATGTACTATTTTCTAGTTTATCTCTTTTATCCATACCAGAAAATCTTAATTCTAATTTTTTAGGACTGCTGGATGTATTTAATTCTGCCAAGTTATCTCATAATACTTAAATGATAACTAGAAAACATATATTAGCATTTTTAAAAATGTTATGTGGGTTATTGGAGGAGTTGTTATAGATTAGGTGGATGGGAGTAGAAGCAGAAAACATGGAGCAAATGGTTATCAAATTCCCAATATTTAATATTTTATTTCTTTAGTGCAATAGATCATCTGGTAATGAGTGAGGGCCCAGTTGCTGCTTGGGTTTAATTCCTGGCTTTACAGCTCACAAAAGCGTGACTGTGAACAAGTTACTGACCCCATGTTTGTAGTGATGCAACAAAAATTTGTTGTAAGGCTCAAATGAGCACTGCCTTTAAGCACTTGGTATAAAGGACATTCGACCGAAGTTTGCTCTTTGTATTAGAGCTTGGAAATTACTCCACCCAAAATTTACCTTCAAGAAAGCACCTATCAAGGACTGGCTAACAGTGGTTATACTGTGGCTAGGATTAACACCAGGAACACTCTGGATAGCATTATTTCTTTGGTGATTTTTCTGCTAATAAGACTCCTTTTCAGGGGCACCTGGGTGGCTCAGTTGGTTAAGCATCTGCCTTCGACTCAGGTCATGATCCCGGGGTCCTGGGATCGAGTCCCACATCGGCCTCCCTGCTCAGCGGGGAGCCTCCCCCTTCTGCCTGCTGCTTCCCCTGCTTATGCTCTCTCTCCCTTTCTCTCTCAAATAAATAAATAAAATCTTAAAAAAAAAAGACTCCTTTTCATACTTTAAAACCTTGAAAATATATCTCATATTTTTATAACAATTGCATATTTTCAAATGCAATTGTATGTATTTTTTTAATTTGGTGTGACAACCAACACTTTAGCTTCATGGCTACCATGCTGTTTCTGTGGCCAGTCCCACCACTGGACTCTTGGGTAGTTGTTGTTGTTTTAAGATTTATTTATTTATTTATTTTAGAGAAAGAGTGTGTGTGTGCATGTGTGGTGGGAAAGAGCAGAGGGAGAGGGAAAGAGAAACTCAAGTGGACTCCTTGCTGAATGTGCAGCCTGACACTGGGCTCTATCTCACTATTGGGAGGTCACAACCTGAGCCTAAATCAAGAGTTGGACACTTAACCAACTGTACCACCCAGATGCCCCTAGAGTCTTAAGTTTTGATTAAGTCCTCTTAGGAAGGCCAGTATGAGAACACCCACATTTACCCAATGAGGTTAGAAGCTAGGCTGGAATTTGGAAAATCACTGAAAGCTCACATGGCACCTCCCTGCCCTCCGCCTCTAGACAACCGTATAAATACCTGCTAGACTATGTATGTAACCCCGAAGAGGTTACAAATTAAGTGTTTGACACTGATATTCATATCATATTATTCATATCATGATATAAATTAAAAGCAAACTAATATGTATAACATTTGTCTGATTATAAAAGTGAAGCAACTACAAAGAGATATGAAAAAGAAAATAAATCCTTTTGTTGGTGAGAGTGGAGGTAGACCCTGTTAACATTTGGATGGATTTAATTCCACTATTTTTCTATGAATTTTTATGGTTTTACTTTCTTTTTTATAGGAGGATTAAAAACACATGTGGAATTTTCAATCAATCAATAAGTAAAAATATGTATCTCTTGTTACAGTGGCTTCTCAGACCATGGATATGATTATCTGAAGGTACAAATATAAATATATAAATATATAAATTGATCTTAAAATGACAATATTAGTGAGGACGCACCTACCCACCACCATCAGCACCATAAGGACCAAAGCATAGTTATGTTAGTCTCCTATTCTGTCTGCATAGTATTTTTGTCATGTGTCCTGAACCATAACAAATCTGTCTTCCTGAAGCTACAATGTGAGTTCTTTGAGGACAGGATTTGTGGGTGGTGGTGGTCTACTCAAGGAGAGAGACCAATGTAATAGTTAAGAGAGAGAGAACCTTGGAGTAGATTGCTCAGGTTGGTTTGTAAACTCAGCTATTTGATACTTGGGGGAGTTACTCAGCTTCTTCATTGAAAAACAGGACACCAAAAGTTTGTTCCAAGAATAAGATGAGGTGATCCATATATGAAGAACTCAGTAATTAGTAAAAGTTCGATAGACATTATGTTGTATATCCAGAAACAAACATTGAATGTGGCATGGAGAAAGTACCAAAAAATTACTGAGCTAAATATTTTCAGCCTGAGCAATAATTATGAAGTTGAGATTAAAAAGATCTGACCCAGGCCTGTCAGTGTCTTGTGGTAGGAGTTTGTGTGTCATCTTCTCTGGGTTTTGGTTTTCCCACCTGTAATATGGGAATAATGAGTGATACAAAACCAAACTATAATAAGGGTCATCCAAAGACATCATGCTCAAGCACCATGAGTAGATTTTCCTGAGAATCAATTACCAGAAGTGATGCTAATGACTCAGAGACAATAAATGCTTTTGAAGGTTTTTAGGGACATTTTACCTCTCTCCTTTCCAGAAGGGCTGTGCCAGTTTTCAATTCAGTAACAGAGTACCTGAATTCATGTTTTCTCTCACCAAAATGTGATTGTTATTTTTTAAATGATTTGCCAGTTTGATGCTTTCTTCCATTCTTATTCATTTCTTTTATAGATGTTTATTGTTGTTGCTACTGTTGAGGTTGAGCTTCTCAGTATTTTACACATGTATCAGTGATTTGTGCTGTGTGTCTGTGTACTTTCTTTTTATTTCCTTTATCCATTTTTCTGTAAGACCACTCCACATTTCCTTGCCAGTGTGTAATATTTTGATATATATTAGGGATATTAACATGATGTTAAATTTTCTAATCATTTCTTTGTTGGATATACTAACAGAGGAAAGATTATAAAACAGAACAGAAGAGGGGTGCCTGAGTGGCTCAGTCAGTTAAGTATCTGACTCTTGATTTCAGCTCAGGTCATGATCTCAGGATCGTGAGATTGAGCCCTGCTTTGAGCCCTCCATTAGGCTCCGCACTCAGGGCTGAGTCTGAGATTCTTTCTCTCCCTCTCCCTCTGCACGCCCCCCTCCCCAGTTCTT
Source organism: Callorhinus ursinus (assembly GCF_003265705.2). Taxonomy (NCBI): domain Eukaryota; kingdom Metazoa; phylum Chordata; class Mammalia; order Carnivora; family Otariidae; genus Callorhinus; species Callorhinus ursinus. The sequence goes on along the minus strand of NW_027397086.1, from coordinate 24,793,297 downwards.
TTTCTTTCTCTCTCTAAAATAAATAAATAAATCTTAAAAAAAAAAAAAAGATGAAAACACTAAACCATAAAGGTCTTAACGAATATTAGCTTTTTTGGTAACATTTTAAAATAATCTAAAATCCTAACCTTTACAAATGAAATTTAGACTTAGAAAACTCATTTGTATTAGTCTCCTTATATCCTATAGGTTTTTAGCCTTCTGTTTATAAGCATTATCACATTAGCAAAATCCAAAACTTCTGGGACACCTATGACAAATTGTGTGAAAAGAGTTTTAAAATTGTAAAATTTTAAAGTTGTCACATGACTTAAAAAGAGCCTTCTTTTGCAGTTAGAAGCTTGAGTGAGTTCTCACTGATTAAAGTTTAGAACCTCTTAAAAAATTTAATGAAACAAAACAGTTGTTCTAATATTAAACACCCTCTCAGTAAATCTTAAAGAGGTTTAGCATTGAACCAGAATAACTTCTTTTTTTTTTTAATTCAGAAACCATTCACTTTAATACACATTAAAAGATTTTGAAACATTTTGGCAAAATAGGATTAGTTTTCTTTTTCCTCAGGGTTACCCAAAACACCAAAACCAAAACTAACACCAAAAACCCTTAGCTTGTAAAGAGAACACATGGCCTCTATTTTTAAAAACAAACCACTTAGTAATTGAGATACTACTCCTAGAAGGCTTCTCTCTGTTAATGGATTTTTTTTGTAGTCTTTAGTTCAGTGCTATTAGTGAGAGTTATACACACCTTCCTTTCTGTCACCAGAACACTTATTATCCCAGAGTCTTCTTTGGCTGGGAAGAAGTATTAGTCTTTGTATCTCCAGAGCCACACAGGGCTTGGTCCTTTACATTGTAAAGTAATATTTTATTGAACTGAGTAATGGGGAAGATATATATAAGATCCAAAGTATGAACTTACCCTCTTCCTGCTGATTATGGGCAGAAAAAAACAATTTCAAAAAATTTAGCCAACATTTTGCAAATAGAGATTCCATAGAATAGTGTTGCTGGAGATTTTTCAAGGTCTCCACTTAATGGGGGAAAACAGTTAAAAATTTGGGAAGTATTTCCTCCTCTTGGAGATGCATATTGCACCAACGCACCCATGAAGCCTCTCAGGGGCTATTGCAGCATAAGGGAAAGAACTATTTCATATACACCTACATACACAGTAAGTTGTCTGGTTTATTTTAAAAGTTGAAAAAGGGACAGGGAGCTATTAAGGTAAGAGTCAATAGAGAGAAGTGTAGACTAAGAAGCAAAATGAACTCATTAAATAAAGATTAACAATAGCAACTCCAAAATCAAGAACAAAATTTTATTCTGCAATGGGGTACAATAAGTAATAGGCTTGACTTGCAAAAAATAAAATCAATAATATGGCAGATAAACTTGAGAAATTCTAAGAATGCAGGGTAAAAAGATATAGAGATCAATATAAGACAATATGATAAACGTTTTGAGCAGAATTACAGATCCAACCTATGAATTAAATGTGCTGCTCTTGAAAACGCAGTAAGATTAATAGCAAGAGCAAAACCAAGATACAATTTAAGAACTTCTGGGGAAAACACAAGTAAAAAAAACTAGAAACTACACATGAAATGACCTACTAAGTTATGTGGAAAACATACAAAAAATCATACCCAGATTTATCCTGGGTTCCGGCATTTTAACTCTTTACTTTGGAACTGTACATACACAAAAATAAAAGGAACAATATAAGGCATCTCCATGTATCCATCCCTCGTCTTCAGCAATTACAGATATTATGTTAGTTTTTCTTTTATTGTATCCCTTTTTTTCCTTTTGGGAGGAAGATTCCATATTTTGTGGCCTTTTGCCTATAAATACTCAGTATACAACTTTAATAACTAACAAATTTTTCATATAACCACCATAATATTAGCACATCTGACAATGTTAATAGTGAACTTAATTTCCCTTTGGCCAGATCATAAAAACACAGGGAAGTCAGACAGCCGTCTAATTGTTTGCAGTTAAAGTATCTTTACTTTGAAAAACAAACCAAACCAAAGAAAACAGAAACCACCTTATACAAGCATTCTTAAGGCCCATCTTAGAATATTGGAATGGCTATGAAAAGTCAAAAGTCCAAGCTTTTTTCGCTTCATGGTAGATTCACGTCTGGCTGAAACCTGTTGCCACTTGGGGGCATCCCATTAAGAGATGGCAAGATTCTACAGGGTAATAGGATCACATGACATACCAGGAGCGGCTGGACTCTAAACAGAGAACAGAAAATCTGTGTGTCTTATTGCTGCTTTTTCCTCAACATCTAGGATGGTGCTTGATACATGGAGGACACTTAATAAATATTAAATGAATGAACAATAGCAGCAGGAAACCCACAGTCTCCACAAAGATTTCTATGCCTCAGATATAACAGAACTACTGGACTGTAAGCAGTAGTGCTGGGAGGAACAAGGAGCCTCTCAGCAGTAACCAATACGGACCAGATCCAGAAAACCAGAGGGGCCTGCTCCAATTCTTTGGCAGAGCATAGGACTCAGATAGTATAAGACCAGAAGGGTTGAATCCAAATAATGAATCAGACTGAATTTCTGCCTGGCAAGATAGGATGAGGGGTAAAATTCTAATTGTCTTGATTGAAAGGAAATAAATATTATTTTTCTTGTGCAACTGAGGATCCATACTAAGATTCATAACTGCTCCGTATATATTGAGTGCTTAAATTATGTTAGGCATTGTCCCATGCATAATTCCATTTAGTGTTATAATGACCTTCTGAGTCTGTAGTGCATAGGGATTAGAGGCTCAGGTTTTGGTTTCAGACAGACTTAAGTTCAAATACTGGCTCCTCCATTTGTTAATGCATGACCTAAGGGAAGATTCGTAGCTGCTGTAATTGTCAGCTTCCTGGTCTGCAAAATATGAATATTGCTACTATCTGTATCATTGGGCTATTGCCATAAAGATGAAATAAGATAGCACATAGTAAATTTCAGTATATATTAACTAAGGTTATCATAAGTGTGTGTATGTGTGTATATATATGTATACAAACACACACATATATGTATAATATATACATATAGAGAGACAGACAGACAGAGAAAGATAGAAAAAAGTGATAAAGAAAATAAATTACCAAGGATACAGAGGTAGTAAATATACAGAAAAAAATGTAAACACAGTTTTTGGGTCATAGAGCTAGTTCCCTTTCCAAAGCCGTTAAAAATAACTCCATCTTAATAGTTGCCATTTGAAGACATCTAAACACTGCCAGTATTTGGTATTTCTAATTCTGAACTTTTTTAGGGCACTATTATTTTATAATTTTTCCAAGTATAACCACTGAGGTAAATTTTATTACAGACCAAATTTCCAAAGTCAGACCTCTTTCTTTCTTCATCTAAATGTTGAGGATTTTGTCTTCCTGGTTTCTCTTTCTAATTGCTTTAAGAGACTAAAATAAACTCATTATGAATAGATTTTTCTGGAAATCAAGACTGATGAATGAAGCTGTTCAACAGTGTTTTTCATGGTATCTACTGTCGTATTTCATTTTTCTATGAAATAATCACTACATTGGCTTCTGGCTCACCTTAGCCTCCCCAAATCAAACTGTAAAAAAGATGAAACTGAAATGATCTCTTCTGAACATCTTCTTTCATCACGTAAGTAGCTTGGCATTTCTTAATAGTTCAGGTACAAGTTTTAATGTATCTTCATAAAAAGAGATGTCGTCAAGTTAACTCTATTTTCAGAACTCCCCCCTTGGCCTGTTAGCAATCCTCACAGTTTATCTGGTGCTACAGGGGCCGAGAGTAGCAGAAGTGTTTGGTAAGAAAATAATCAGATCCACTAAAGTGTTTAATAGCAAGTAGTTTGTTCCTATAAACCACATTCAAGCATTCTTGAAGAGTTCTCAAGAATTTAAAGTACCTTAAAATGTGCATACTTATCTGAACCAGCTTGATTCTCCTTACGATTCTTTTCCAATACGCAAAGGAGTCCACTTGGGATCCTATCGGGCAATATAGAATCAGAGGTCCCATCCAAATGTAACATATCGGCATTTAGATCAATGGAGCCCATGCTCCTAGTAATATTTTTGCATATAAATTATTAAATCCTCCTCTAACCTCCTCTAAGCCACAGGGAATTTTTCAAATGTTAACTATATATATAGTTATAGGTATGGATATATATATCTCCTTTTGGATTCTATTTACCCAGTTATAGTGTCTAAGGTTTCTCTTCCCATCCTTACAATATAATCATTCTGTATCCATCTATTCTTTTTTAATTTTCTCTGTGCATCTTGAGTCTATCTGATGTGTGTGTATGTGTGTGTGTGTGTGTGTGTGTGTGTGTGTGTGTATTTCCTGCCTCCCCTTCCACCTAATGTTAAGCCCCATGAAAAAGCAGAAAATCTGTGTGTTTTATTGTTGCTTTCTTGCTCCACACCTAAGACATTGCTTGGTAGTTAGAGGGTGCTTAATAAATATGAAGTGAATGAGCAAGTAAGGTCCTCTGACTCTAAATCCCTGTGACTAAGGTTGGATGTTGTAATAAATCATTAATGGAGATCATGCCTATTTTGGTAACAAATGATTTTCAAAATAAGTTGTTCCAGCAGAAATAAACCTGTTGTTAAAAGATAAACTGAGGCATATTAAAAAAATGTTAAGAGTTCATTTGAGCATTTATCAATTCCAGTCAGACAGTGAGTGCTAAACTGAAGCGGTTAGGGATGCTCTCCCCCACCCCACTCCTACCAGGAGACTTGCGGAAACACCTACACAGAAAAAGTGCAGAAGGAAAGAAAGGAAAACATTTGATTGGCTATAACTTAAAGCCTAGTTGGCTGTTTGTGATTGGTTGTCCTTGGCAGGTGGCTTTCATAATGTTGAGGCATTTGCAGGCTTAGATTTTGATTTGCTTACATAGGCAGCCACAGCATGAGAAGCACCTCAGTCTAATGGCCTCCTTGTTTAATTAATTTAATACTATATTATTAAAAATAAGTTATACAAACAAACCTCTGTGAGGAAAAGAGGAATATGAGATAGTTTCAAAGTCACAATAAAAGTATTTTTCTGAGGAGCGCCTGGGTGGCGCAGTGGGTAGAGCATCAGACTCTTGGTTTCTGCTCAGGTCGTGATCTCAGGATTGTGAGATCAAGCCCCACATTGGGCTCCTCACTCTGTACAGAGTCTGCTTGAGATTCTCTCTCCCTCACCCTCTGCCCCTCTTGTTTGTGCTCTCTTTCTCTCTCTCAAATAAAGAAATCTTTCAAAAAGGATTTTTTTTCCTGACAGGAATTTGAGTAATTGTGTTTTTATTTATTTATTTACTTACTTACTTACTTACTTACTTACTTACTTATTTATTTAAGAGAGAGAGAGCATGTGGTGGAGCAGTGGGTGGTGGAAGGGCCAAGGAAGAGGGAAGGAGAATTTTAAGCAGGCTCCATGCCTGGTGGGGAGCCCAACGTGGGACTGGATCTCATGATCCTGAGATCATGACCTGAGCCAAATTCAAGAGTCAGGTGCTTAACCAACTGAGCCACCCAGGTGCCCCTTAGTGATTGTGTTTTTAAACCTGAAAGTCCTGCTCTAAAAGTTAAGCATCTCTGATTAAATTCTCTCAGGGTAAGCTGAGGTCATGATATACAGAGACTTTCAGGCAGTGCAAAGGATTTAGGGTTTCTGCCTGTGATGGCAAGCAGTTGAAGAGTTTTACATAGGGACAAAGTTGTACTGTTTGGCATTTTTTAAGTAAGTCCACTGTAGCTTCTCCCTGATAGAGGAAGGAAGAGTGAGTATCCACGAACTCAGATCTGAAGTTCACTGAAGAGGTGAACATGAGGGATGACAGTGGGCTTGTTCTGCTTCTGTACTCAGCAAGCACTCTTCAGACTTGAATGTGCCTGCCGACCTAATAAACACATTCTAGAAATGCCAGTGTAAGAGTACAACTTTACATAAAAGTTTAACTCTTCTTTTTAAATTAATATGTTAACATTCTGATTTTGTACATCAGTTTGATGAACTTAATTACTGTGATTCTACTTGTGTTGGAAAAGAAACTTCCAGATTTCTAAGACTGCAAAGCTGATGACCATAACCAGGACCTTGACAAATCCACTAAGATAACAGCACCTCGTGAAGCCTGGTGAAAGACAGCTAAGTCATCTTTTTCTGGTGACATCCTGAGCCCCACCCTGGCTATGCTTCCATTTGAATTTAGAATGTGATGTTGATCTCTCAACATCTGAGCTTAGAGTTGTCTCTGCGCCCCAAGGGCCGCTTTATTTCACAGCTTCAGAAAGACTCCCCATTTTCTCTATTTTATTTATCTGTTTTTACCACAAATGTGTTTCTTAAAGGGCAGTCATAAACCCAACTGTAAGGAAACAGTCTTTATTATCCCTGCAGACCACAAGTTCCTTCAATAGCTAAGCAAACATGAAGGAGGATGAAGTAATGAGGAAGATACATATAGAAACAAATAGATCTTAGACTTTTCTTTGGGTTTTATTTTTCATAATCCTCCTCTTTCTCACTTTTATTCCTGACACCAACAGTACTCTTAATAGCTAGCAGTAACAGCTACCAGTTCATAGAGCACTTACAAATATTACTGTCAATAATATTTTTATTATAAACAATAATTATTTTACTGAGCTGTTAGAGTTTTCATTGTACTGTACATGTTCTTTGTCTTATCCTATGCTTGGAGAATAGACACAATATGCCTCTTGGCTCATTGAAATTGAAGACATCTGTGTTCTAATCTTATTTTGGTTCATGGGGCAAAGGCGTATCAGGAGGGAGACGTTTATTAGTTTATATATTAGCTTATGTTTATGTAGCTTTTTTCCATGTTTTTTGTGTTATTATTCCTTACTCCTATATTATTTTCCCACGTATAACATCATTGGGTTAGCTTTGCTTTTGCTTGGCATTGTTGCCATGAAATCTTGAGGGCCTGCTTCCAAAATGCGCCCATTAACTGTATATTGATCATAAAAGCCCTATTTTAGTCCTGATCTGGAAAACAGGAAGGAAGACAAAATTACTTTGAAACCTCTAAGTCACAAGGAGAGCCATAATGTCATTCACAATACTAGAGCCGGGCAAGTGAGGAGCTGGGTAAAGTCCTTATCAAAATGAGCTGACAGTGGCCATGTTACCCAAGACTGTAGAGGGTGCAGGGGGATAAATAAAGGTTTTTCCTTATTTAGGTTTTGAATCAATCAAGCAAATAAGGCCAGAGGGACACCTGGGTGGCTCAGTTGGTTAAGCATCTACCTTCGACTCAGGTCATGATCCCAGGATCCTGGGACTGAGTCCCACATTGGGCTCCTTGCTCAGTTGGGAGCCTGCTTCTCCCTCTGCCTGCAGCTTCCCCTGCTTGTGCTCTCTCTCTCTGACAAATAAATAAATAAAACATTTTTTAAAAACAATAAGGCCAGAAGTTAGCAGATGAATATCAAATTACTTATGCTTGTTACTAACAAGGCAGAAATTTGAGACTGTGGCTTCTTTTGTGAGCAAGTAAACTTCCTCATACTTACCTACTGAATGGGAAAACCTTTTCCACCCACTTATGGTTAGAGTCACTCACCTATATTTAGAGGAGCAGAAACTCACATTATTCCCTGCAATTAGCTCACGCACAAAAGAAAAAAAAGAGAGAGAGAGAAAGTGCCTGAGCTATTAATGGTCTAGTTTTTCTCCAAAACTCATCAGTTAGGTTTGTCATTTCCTTCTCCATTCCTCTAACTGCACCCCAGGGGAAGAATAATGGAGAGTAGATACTTGCCAAGAGTGGCAGGTTAATGAAACTCCCTCCGCATAGAAGGAAACATGAGGAGAATGGAATAAATATTCCCCTTTAAAAGTACCAAATGCGTCCGTTGCATCATTACCCCCCCCCACTCCTTTCTTTTTTTGAAGAGAACTCTCTTCTTTACTCCTTTTTCCATCTCTTTTGTATGTCACTGACCTCCAGTGGCCTACTGTGAGCACACTATCTTTTTTTCCCTTTTAATTGTAAAACATAAAGTACGTATAGATAAGTGACTTAAACATGTAGAGCATAATAAAAATTATTAAGCATACACCTGTCTGATCACCATCTAGATTAAGAATTACAAAATTACTAGCTTTCCCAAAAGGGGATGTGCTCATTCTTGATTATAGTTCTCAATCTCTGACTGATAATCTCTGATTATCCAGGTGATCATCATCTGGGTGATTTTGGTGATAGTCATAACCTTGATTTTTCTTTAAAGTTTTACCATCCATTAATGCAACCCTAAAAGTGAAGATTTTTTGCCTGTTTTTGAACTAAATATAAATCGATACTGTATATATTTTTCCATTTCGCTTCTCTCAACCCAAGTGTAAGACTCATCAGTGTTGCTGTACATAGCTATAGTTGGCTCATTTTTGACTGGTTTAAAAGGTTTAGGAATATGTTTAGGAATGGTTTAAGAATATGCCATAATTTGCTTATCCATTTGTGATGGTTAATTTTATGTGTCAACTTGATTGGGCTAAGGGATACTCAGATAGCAAGTAAAACATTATTTCTGGGTGTATCGGTAAGGATGTTTCTGGAAGAGATTAGCATTTGAGTAGGTAGACTAAGTAAAGATTGCCCTCACCAATGCGGTGAGCATCATCCAATCCATTGAGGGGCAAACTAGAACAAATAGGCAGAGGAAGGGCGAATTTGCTCTTTATTTGAGCTGGGACCTCCATCTTCTGCCCCGAACATCAGTGTTCCTGATTCTCAGGCCTTTGGACTTGGATTGAACCATGCTACCAGCTACCCTGGTTCTCCAGCTTGCTGCTGGCAGATGGTGGGACTTCTCAGGCTCCATAATTGCACAAGCCAATTCCTATAATAAATCTCCTCATCCATATACATATGACACGCATGCATATACATATACATATCCTGTTGGTTCTGTTTCTCTGGAGAACCCTGAGTATTATGCCATTTTACTGTGATGAACAGTTGGATATTATGAAGCATGTTGCTCTGGACAATCCTGTACATGTGTTATGATTTGGAAATTCCCCAGTTGCTTGGAGTAGGATCTCTAGGAGTAGAACCTCTTGAATAAGCCATCTTGGAAGCAGGTCCTCTAGTCCGAAACAAGTCTTTGGATGACTACAGGCCTGATAGATATCGCCACTGAAATTGCATAGATGACCCTAAGCCAGAGCTGCCCCGCTAAACAATGCCTGTGTTCTTGACTTTGAGAAACTGGGAGATGATAAATATACATTGTTCTAAGCTACTAAATTTGGGATAATTTGTTAAGCAGTGATAGATATCTATTTCACATGCTTTATTTTTCTCCAGAGCACTTATTACTGTCATACTGTATAATTTATTTATTTTGATTACAGTATAACATCATTTGTAGAGCATAAACACATGGAGAAGGAATTCCATTTGTTTTTCCTGTTGATATATTTTCAGCATCTATAATTATAGTAATAATAACATTTACAGTAATAATAACAGATTATTTATTGACTGTGTACAATGCCTTTTAGGCATCCACATAGTGATTTCAAGTAGGCAGTCCAGAGTTACTGAAGGAGCTCATGGCTGGAGATAGAGATTTGGGAGTCATAAGCACACTGAGAAGTTTCCTGGAACTGAGTGAGGACATCTAGCTCTATAGATAGAAAACAAAGGGTGTCCCAGATCACATCTTTCTAGTACTCTGACAGCAAGAAAGAGATGACAAAGAAAATTGAGGAAGAGTAGCCAGTGACAAAGAGGAAAAATAATACCAATTATCAGAAAGTGACAGCAAGGAATAAAAAGACAGTAATAATTATAGAAAGTCTGCTCTTTGCCAGGTGAGGCACTTTAAATATTTTACCTCTACTAGTTATCAAAATAACTCTATGAGGTAAGTTCTATCACTCAGTGTGTGGAAGGAAATCAGTGTCCTTGCAGGCTAAATTCTTGTCCTAGGTCACATTGCCGAGAAGTAGTTGAGCTAGGAGTTGTTTCCAGATCAGTAGAGCATCATGTCTCCCCACTGAATCATTCCCAGAATTAGTATTTAATACCCATCTATTCTGAAGATCTGACACTTGCCATGTTCAAATTTTTTTCAGTTAATACGATACAATGACATATAGAAAAGTATGGAGGCAGCTTGAGGTTATCAGTTACAAGCAAAATGTGAAATGTTACAACTCAAGAAATATGCATCAGGTTTCCCAGAGGGAACCTCTGGGAAAGACTTTGAAGACAGTAGCTACTTGACTCTCTCACTTACCTTAGTATCTGCTCTGACTACCTACACGCTGGAGTATATCTGAGTAAAATTCATACATTTTATTTGGTGAAGGAGAAAGCCTTAGTCATAAGTACTGATTATATTATACTAAAAGTGTAATCAAGCATGATGTTTCTTGGATGACTAGCAATTGAAATTATTAATCACTTAATTGAAGAATTCACTTCAGAGAAACTTGTGAACAAAGCTCATGCTAATATTATCCTACAGGTTTCAATTCATTTTCTCTAATAGAAGAAAAGTAAACTGTTATTTATCATCATAATAAAAACTCATCATATTCCAAGATGTCAATAACAGTGAAATAGATTTTTGTTATAAAATGCTACAGTATTTTCAACCTAGCAATTTGCAACCAAGCATACTTCAAGTGCCTGTACGTGAATGATTTCCAAGTGGGTGACAGAATGACTAAATATGTTAGAAATATCTCTGTAGTGTTCCCAAAATTCACATGACTAACCCTTCAGTCATTTTTAGTCGATCCAGATATCTGATCCAAATTCCCAAGGAATTCAGATATACCTCTATTTTGAAAACACTCCATATATGCATAATATATATATAAAATGGGAGAAACTAAGTCTCTGCTTAAAAATTATATAAGTATAATTCTTATATATTTAGATATCATAATATATAGTATATTATGTAATATATTACACTATGTAATATTATGTAATTATGTAATATTACATAATATTACATAAAATACATATTATATTATGTAATTGTATTACTGAATATACTGTAACATATGAATATAATATATATCACAAACATTATACATAATACATGTTATACACCATCCTGGAATGAGCTTTCTAGACCTGGTTGCAGGAAAATGCAGTTTGCACATCCTTAGCACTTTATGTTAGTGATGTTATAATTATTAATGTAGTGTATCTCCCTTGCTAACAGTTGATCTCCTGGAGCTCATTACGCTATATCCCTCACCTAGTGTTGGAAGTTTGGGTTGTGGTTTTGGTGCTGGAATACAAATACTCATTCTTCTTTCAGGCATTTTCTGCCATGAGAGCCACTGTACAAAAGTAGCAATACCATAGTAGGTGATGAAGAATAAGCTTTCTGGACACAAGTTAATTTTTTATTTTTCCAAATCTAGGGATTCACTGGTGAACTGTGCTGGTAGGAAAGGGCTAGGCCTTGAAGAATGTATAGGACTTCCTTTGCTCCCCTTCTCTGACTCTGAAGTGATAGTAATTGTGTCTGAGGATAGTGCCTACTTTATCTACTTCAGTCACACGACATAGATAGCCAGGTGACAGCTGGGCCTGCTATGGTGAACCTTGCCAGGAACACTGCCCACATAAGTTCAGGGAGTACAAGAGAGGATGTAGTACTTGAAATTCTATATTTTATGTATAGTAACCCCACACCCCAGTAAAATGAGTTCCAGTGAATGTCTCAGGCTTTGACGAGTTTAGTAATCCCCTATTTCTTGAGAAGGCTCTAGAAAGATAGCTAGACAAAATGACCATGTGTGTTTCCTCCCACCACCTTTCCTATAATATAAGTCTCTACCCCTCTTCTCCACACTGGTAAGACAGCTTTAAATTTTATAACAATCTGTAATAATCAAAATTTTACTACATTATATCATATAATCTTCAACAAAGCGGGGTTGTTAAACCTTAATGTCTCTTACAGGTAAGAAACTTAAGGATGATAAATGTAAAATAATTAGCCCTGCTCATAAAGCTAATGAGCAGCAGAACCCGAACAAGATCCCAAGTCGTCTGAATGTAAAACTATGGTGTATTCATCCTAGCAATTTGCAACACAGTATGCTTCCAATGCCCACATGAGTGATTTTCAACTAGGGTGAAGAAAGAGTAAATATGATAGAAATACCTTCCCAAAATCTACATGGCTGTCCTTGCTGCCATTTTTGAGCTCTCACAGTCTATTTTGTTCTAGCTGCCCAAGGAACATTATGCTTTGTTTTGAAAACTACTCATATGCATAGTACATATATAGTATGGGGGGGGAAAGAATGTAAGTGAAAACAAATAGTCTCTTGAGACTCTTTATTTATGAATAAATTTAAGTCAAGAATAATGTGTGTAGCCTAGCTATTTCAACCTAGATTTTAGACATGTTCCTGCCTGCCTGTAAATCTGAAAGGTTGGGACCAAAATGTTTACATGAGGGACAGAGATTTCCTTAGGAAAATCTCAAAAGAGGGGGAATGTCAGTCTTCTAGGGACTGAGATTTCTCTAGGGAATCTCATCCTGAGAAAAGAGAAAGTTCAAACAGAAGAGGGCTTGCCAGTTTTGCAGACCTCAGGAATTGACCTCAGAAGAGACGGAAAAGTAGGATTTGGTGTTTCTTTTATGTTCTTTTTTTTTTTATGTTATGTTAATCACCATACATTACATCATTAGTTTTTGCTGTAGTGTTCCATGATTCATTGCATATAACACCCAGTGTTCCATTCAATACGTGCCCTCTTTAATACCCATCACCAGGCTAACCCATCCCCCCACCCACCTCCCTTCTAGAACCCTCAGTTTGTTTCTCAGAGTCTGTAGTCTCTCATGGTTTGTCTCCCCGTCTGATTCCGCCCCCCCCTTCATTTTTCCCTTCCTGCTATCTTCTTCTTTTTTTTCTTTTATGTTTTTTATCTTAGCCCAGCAGGGCATAGAGTGAAACCTCTGTCCATAAATAAAAGATATACTTGAAGTGAGAAATCTCCCTTGCCAGTTGTGTTTCAGGGACTTGAGTGTAGTGAACATGATGTAGGATAATAAGGTGTTTCCACAATTGATAAGAACCTCCAAGTCACCTTACAAAAAGTTTAAACATTCAAGTGCAAATAGTTTAGAAAGCCAGCAAAATATGTATTGATATATTTCCACTGTTTTGATATATTTCCATTAAAAGTAAGTTTAAAAGTTTTTAACTGTCCCTTAACAGGGATCATTACAGTTAGTGGGAAATAAGTTTTGTGAAACACCTAATTCTGTAATATACCAGTTAAATAGGAACAAGAATAATGAGAGAAGATCTTTAATACCATCCACTCAGGGCTTTGATACTCAGATCTGCATGGTCATCATTCTGACATAGATATATTTTGAAGCTCTTGAGGAATATGTGAGCCCGTTAAGTACAGTTGTGAACTGACAATCTTCTAACCTAACTACAAGACTCTGTCTCCCCTAATCTTTCTTGTTGTCATCAAATATTTACCTGTTTGTTTGCCAGGGTGTGCTTTTTGCTTTTTCTCAACTCACTGATAGAGATATTTGATAGTTTATAACAATTTAAATCATAAATTGGTATAAAACAAATGAAGAACACTGCAGACTAGAACTACAATTTACATTGAATCAGCAAACTAGGAATTAGGGACCGTGGAAGAATCAAACAAATAAACAGTCTCAGTTCTTTTTCTATAGGATAAAACATCACCTACCTGTCAGGGGAAAAAAATAAGGCAGATTCGTATGAATTTGGAGAGAGAGGGAGTTGATAAAAGGTTGGAAGGGTTATAAAGAAATGTTTACTTTAAAATTCAGTGTGTTTAGAGAGAGACAAAGCTTACACCTGAGTGGTGGGTAGGGGCAGAGGGAGAGAGAGAAGCTTAAGCATGCTCCCCACCCAGCACAGAGCCTGGAGCCCCAAGCGGGGCTCCATCTCATGACCTTGAGATCATGACCTGGGCCAAAATCAAGAGTCGGAAGCTTAACTGACTGAACCACCCAGGCACCCCATAAAATTCAATGTTTTAATCTATCGTAATGTTTCTAGGCCTCCAAAGTTCTTTGCTAAAATGACATGTGACAAGGTTATATACCCGAGTGTTAATAGTGTGGGGTATTTTTGTTTGTTTTTTTTCTCTTCTTAACAGAACACAAGCTGTCATTTTCTCTCCTTCAGCACACTCCAAAACAGAAATAAAGATTAAAAGCTCATCGGCTTACTTCCTGGGCTGTTTTTGCCCCCTCACAGAAATCACGTGAGGTTAGGACTGACAGGAGCATGGAAGAAAAGTGGCCACTTCAATAGAAGAGATATTCATAGGAAGAATGAGAGGAACAGGGTAGGAGGATGGGGACAAAATTTCTAGAGCAGAGTTTCTTTTTTTGTTATTTAAATTCAGTTAATTAACATGTGGTGGATTATTAGTTTCAGAGGTAGAGTTCAGCAATCCATCAGTCTTATAAAACACCCAATGTAGAGCAGAGCCTCTTAAGCAGGGTTCTCCAGAAACCTAGGATTCCACAAGATGCCACTAGGGGTTCCTTGAGAGATTGTGACTTAGAGAAATAAATTATGCATGGTTTTTGGAACTTTGTGCTCTGTGGAATGCCAGCACTTGAGTGGTAGATGGTCCTCGCACCACCTTGCTTGCGATTTCATCAGATGTCTTTTAACCCCAAATGGCAGCGCACAGGATTGTGTTCATTTGATTGTGTCCATTCTCAGTTTTTTTTAAAAGATTTTATTTATTTATTTGAGAGAGAGAATGAGAGAGAGAGTGAGCACATGAGAGGGGGGAGGGTCAGAGGGAGAAGCAGACTCCCTGCCGAGCAGGGAGCCCGATGTGGGACTCGATCCCAGGACTCCAGGATCATGACCTGAGCCGAAGGCAGTCGCTTAACCAACTGAGCCTCTCAGTTTTTGACCCAAGATAAAGGAAGCTAGCGATAATTGATAGCATGGTATCGTATTAAGGAGCCAATGACAGGCTTCTTCCTTCGAAACCAACCTTCCCTGAAGCTGTGTGGGTTGGATCCTCTGGGTGTAGATACCACAACGGAGTTAGAAGTGAAAGAGATGTATTTGGGAAAATTCCTATGAAAGATAAAGAACAGAAGTTGGCAGGGGAAGCCTTCAGACTGGAATGTTGATCTGACATCTGTGGAAGGGGAAGGAAGGAAAGGAAAATCAGGTTGGAAGATTTTAAGATGACAGTGCAGTTTGTTGTGAGAGGCAGACAGCTGAACAGGTTGCTGGAATCTCTCACTGGACATAAATTGTCAGACCCTGTTACCCAGCCACATTCAGTCAGTCATTCATGGCGCGCTGCCTGGGAAGAACATGGCCTTGGTTCAAACACCGCAGGGCGGCATCCTCGAAGCTCACCAGCAAATTCTCTCATGAAAGGAAATCAGAGCAGCACGCCATGTTCCACCTCCTGAACAGCGTGAACCCACTTCTCCATACATGTTCAGGTTATAGATCTTCCAGGTTCCCATTGACCTCTCTTTCTGCAGAGAAACTTAGAAGCGGGAGATTAATGGGACAAAGTACACTAGTTAGTATCCCTCCTCCACTGTCCTTTCCAAATATCCCTTCTCTGCTTGTGTCGGTGACTTAAAGGAGAGTGAGACTCTCATCCACATTCCATATCCTTCTCAGGCCAGAGCTGCTGCATTTATCCCCTCTGTGGTCACAATTAGTCAAGGGACTACTAAGAAGCACCCAAGCAGGATTATCCAGCACGTCCAGCAGGCAATTTCCCTGCCCCCACTGTTTAAATAACTTCCATGCTTAGCGCCTGTTTCCATATGCTCATCCACATAGGTCTTCACTTGACCTCCTTACTTTGACCTTTCTGTCCTTCCTTTTAGGCCCCTGATCAACTGGCCAGGCCATTTGCTATTGCTCAGAGTTCTGTATATATTCTTGCCTAAGACCATTTCTCCTTCCACGCAGAAGCAGTGACCACTCTGCTCCTTGGGAAGATTTTTCCTTACAACTGTATTGCAAGGCTGCCCCCAAATGTGGCTGACTGCAGCCGCTGCCCATTTTTGGCTTCTACCCACAAATCTGCTGACCTCTCTGTAAGCCAAATGTGAGCTTCTTTCTCCTTCTATATGGTCACAGGTGCAAGCTGAGGGAGGGAGAAACTGTTGGGTGACATGAGGGTCTGCTCTTCCTCGTTGGGCTTGAACACAGATGCACCCTTTCTGTCTTACTGTGGACTGTTGCTGAGCCCACCTGACTTCATCGACCTGGTAGGTCTGACAGAGTCCAACTCATAGTGTAGCATTCTGAATGCATGGTCACTAGGTTGCTCATAGTCAAGGGCTTCATCTCTACGGGACAAATCACATGCCAGGAGTTGTTTCTCTAAAGGTGTAGAATTCTCTGCTGAAGAGGGCATGGTTTTATTCCAGATTCGGGGCCTGTGTCATGATTCTCCCACAGAGACTTTCCAAAGCCTACACTTCTACCATGGACACCTCTGTTACCCTAGGTTCTTCTGGATCATAGGACCCAAATAAAAGAGTTGCTTGCACCACAGTGTAGACCTGCTACAGAGTCCTTTCCTGCTCTAGTCCACTCAGAGCTGGAAGCCTTCCATGACACCTAAACTATGGACCAAAGCATTATTCCTCGGTGTAGGAATATGTTGCCTCCAGAATCCAAAGAAGTCTCCTGGGCATTGTGCTTCCCTTTCAATAGTAGGGAATGCAAAAAAGCAGAAATGTGTCTTTTCACAGAAACCAGAACCTGAATCTTTTTAAAAATTTTACCCAAGTGGCAGGACCTTGAATCTTTATAAATTTTATCTGTCTCTTTCAATAGCATATAAATCTTACCTAACGCCTCCAGCAGGCTAGCCACCTCTTGCTAACCTTGCCTGATCAACATGATGGCATCAATAAAATGAATCAATGTGATATTTTGTAGTATGTCCAGACAGTCCACATCGCTTCTGATTATATTGTGACAGAGAGCAGGAAAGTAAATGTAGCGTGGAACAACACCGTAAATGTATTTTGTTGTCCATTCTATGTGAATACAAACTATTTGCAATAGAAAATAGTGCATTCAACAGATCAGTGGCTGCATACTATGTGCCTTAGGCCATTGTAATCTGCTCCAGCCAAGATAGCACATCTGCTACAGCAGCTACAATCAGGGCTACTACCTGGATGAGTCTGCAGTAGTATTAAAGTCATTCTCCAGAATACATGTGTTTTCTGCAGGGAAGGACTTCAGAATTTAGTGGCAATAGAATAATGACTACCACCCTTCTATCCTTAAGAATAGCACTAATCTCCACCATCCCCCTGGAATGCTATATTGTATTGATTAGTCATATTTTGGTGGAGGAGGGGAACAGTTTCAGAGGCTTCCACTTGATCACTCTGATTCCACAGGACAAGAATCTGTGGTGGGGCTTACATCAACCACTGAATATGTCAGTTCCAATTATAGAGTCGAGGACTGGGAGGTGACCATTTCCATTTTACAGTGGACCGTTACTGGGCCCACCGGACTTTACTGACCCGGTCAGTGTGACAGAATCCAACTCATAATGTAGAGTTCTGGGTGCATGTTTGGTTGGTGCCCCATGATCAGTGTTCTATCTTTACAGGATCAGTAAGGTTAGGTAGCTCACAGAACCAGTAGTTCTGCTATAAATCTACCTTCGGCAAGACTCTATTTGTTACCTGGTCCCCATAGGCTCCCATTCTAACAAGATCCTTGATAATACTTTGAGGCTGCAGGTATAAGTGTCAGCTGCATCCAGTAACCTTCAAAATGCCTAGATAGTATCCTATTCCTGAAACACAGTGATCTGAGTAAATGACTAGGCATCTGGGGAAAACATCACAGTCTAAATCTGACATGGTGTTGCATGGTCCTTCCTCCTCAGGATCTAATGACCTCTTTAGTCATAAGGTTCTAGGTCTGAAAACTGACTCAAGCTGAGAAATTTGGCAAAAGATTATGACTTCCAATTAAAGTGGCCCAACCACAGTCCATTGCATATACATGTTTACCTTCTTTTTATTGTGTATACTAAGCAACACTCTGCTAATCTATATTACCACTGGGGACACCATATTCTATTAATCATCTCTAAGCCTTCCCAGCTGCCCCTCTGACTTGTCAGTCATTACAATAATTGCAATCTCCTTGCTGCAGCTTTGGGACCTCGTCATCTGCATTATTATATTAACAAACCAAGCTTGTGCCCATCAACCGGGGATGATGGTGCCCATCTCTCCAGGGCATTCCTGAAGGCCTTAGTAGGTGATGTATTTCCTAAAGTTTCCCATTAAACCTCTGATGGGTCTTCTGGCTTCACATAATATATCTGTCCCAGCATGTCCACTCCCCTAAGTCTTTTAATCTTTTCCTACATTGTTGACCATACATGCCTCCAACAAGTCTGTAACAAGTCTCCTGATGTAACAGACAATCAGAGGGAATTTTTCATTATAGAAAAGGAATTTGGGGGGCACCTGGGTGGCTCAGTTGTTAAGCGTCTGCCTTCAGCTCAGGTCATGATCCCGGGATCATGGGATCGAGCCCCACGTCGGGTTCCCTGCTCCATGGGAAGCCTGCTTCTCCCTCTCCCCACTCCCCCTGCTTGTGTTCCCTCTCTTGCTGTCTCTCTCTCTGTCAAATAAATAAATAAAAATCTTAAAAAAGAAAAAAAGAAAAGGAATTTTTATGTTCCACAACCTAACTGTCCTCCTGTTGCTTTGCTGTTTTTAGAAATTTGCAAAACATGGATTGTGTAAGTTAGAAGACATTTTTGAAGTGTCTTGTTTAATTATCTATTATGCCCTCTTGTTTTACATTTTATTAATATTTGTGTGTTGTAAGCAAGTCTGATGGTTCAGTGTGGAACGTCTTTGCAGACAGGATGTGAGATGGGAAAGGAAGATTCTAGAGTTAGGCCAATGAACAATTCCCATACAGTTAGTGATGAAGAATTTCAATCTTCTTGGTGTTTCACTGAACTAGTATATCAAGGAAGACAAAGAATACATTCTTCTCTTACCAGGGAAGCTATTTTTCCATGGATTTTACATGGGCTGGTAATCCAAGTTGTCTTGATCTGTTGCATGTTGTTTGTGGCAGGTAAGTTAAAGACTTTTTTTTTTTTTAAGTAATCTCTACACCCAGCATGGGGCTTGAACCCACAACCCCCAAGATCAGAGTCTTAAGCTCCACTGACTGAATCATCCAGGCAAGCTAAAATGCTGCACTGGCTCCAGAAATCTTAGAAAGACACTTAACTATAAATCACATCCATTTGACAAGGAAAGCTTATGATTATTTTAAACATCTATTGGAATTTCAAAACAGAGAAAGCTTTTGTCAAGAAAAGGTCATTCTCATTGAAAAGTCTCAAAAATCAAGTTACTGAACAACAAAACATTGCCTCAAAGAAAAAAAGTTACACAGTTGGTGAAAAATGCTAGTATAGTGAGTAAAATAAGATTCAGCAGGAGAAATTGAAAAGATTTCACTCTTGAAAAAATATGTCAATACAGTGATGACATGTCACATAATATTGAATGGAATTTTGTGTAATAAACTGAAAAACAAGAGCTTTTCTATCCAGGTTGATGAATAAACAGATGTCACCAATAAATGTCATTCTATAGCTTTTGCAAGATTTGTAAATGATGGAGAAACTTAAGAAAGATTTTAATGCTGCCATAAGTTGCCCAGAACAGAGGTAAAAATATATTTAATGTTTTTTCTTTCAACCTGGCCAAAAAAAAGATGTGTCTTAGAGAAATTACATTGGTTTTTGTCTTCATGGTGCCCCACCAGTGTTTGGCTCTGGAAGAGGGTTTCTCTCTGTAATTGTTAAAAAAGAAAATTCTGACATTGTATCCACACACTGATTTCTTTGCAAGAGGTGAAGATGAAATAAATTACATCCTGGTTGATGCTACAAAAGTAATTAGCTTTATTAAGCAAAGACCAGTTTACTTGAAAATGTTTTAAATATGTAAAAACCTGAACAAAGAGCATATAAATTTCTTCTAAATGCAGAAATCTGGCGGCTTAGCAGAGAAGAGTTCTCAATATGGTGTTTGAACTAAAATATATATTATAGGAGTACTAGGATTAAAAAAAATAGTAGCTGGATTTTGCTGAGTGGTTTCAAGAAGGAGAATGGTACAGAAACTAGTCTACTGAAGAGATACTTTTCTTCACGTGAACTGGTTGGACAAAATTGAAAGATTCTTGGCCTTAAAAGGAAACTGAATTTTGGGAGAAAAAATATGTTGGAAAAGAAAATTTTTTAATGTTTCCACTGCTGCCAGCACTTGAGAATATAGGGAGGGAATCAAGTTATATTGAAAATCACTTAGGAAAACTACAGGGGTAAAAAAGAACAGTTTTTCTTTTCTTTTCCCTTTAACACCTGTGTATTACTGGGTATGGCCCTTTCTCTGAAACTTCTGCCTAGCCTGAGAACTTGGAGCAAGGAAAAGAACCTTGTGAGCTGCAGACTGATTTAATACTCAAAATGATATTTATTCACTTGCCTTAGAGAAGTTCTAGGTTTATGTGAATAAAGAGTACCCTGCCATTCATTGGAAAGCAAAGAACATTGTGCTGAAATTTTCAAATTTTGACATGTGTGAGCAAGCTTATTCACTTAGCAATCATCAAGAGTGAAGACAGAAACTATATTTCTGTTGAATATGAAATCTGTGTGTGCTTATCTCAGGCTTCATCCAGAATTAAGAATTTGTGCAGTGAAAATGAAACACAGATTTCACATTAAAAGGTAAAATGTTTCTCTATTTGTAGTTTCAAAAATAACGTTTTTATGTATATATAAGTCTATAAAAGAGCAAGAAACCAACACATGTGTATAATAATTTTGCAACTGATAGAATTAAAATAGAGCTAGGATGAAAGTTGACATGATCACGTGTCACTCAGTTAAAAAAATTATCAAAGTCTTGCATGAAATTGTGTTTCAGGATATATATTTTATCATATTAGCTTGTCTTACAGTTTTAGTAAATTTACTATTCAACATTGTCAACAAATTTTCATGTTGTAATGCACATTACTTAAATTAACATATTTATTTAAATTAAATTTACTGAGCCTACCTTTAGAGGAACTAAATCTTATTTTGACTTAAGCTACTTATTTAACAGAGGCAAACTATAACCCACAGGCTAAATTTGGCCTATATGAAATCATGTTTTCACCAATAAAGCTTTATTGGAATACAGTCATGTCCATTCCCTTATGTATTTGCAATGGCTGTTTTGCTTTATAACAGCAGAATTGCATAGTTGCTACAGAAACCATATGGCTTCCAAAGCCTAGAATACTTATTATCTGGCCCTTTAGGGGAAGAGGTTATTGGCCCTTATTTAACAGAAATTTATTATGGTTACTTTATGAGTCTTTAGACCTTTAAGAAGTTAAGAAAAAACCTAAGCTAGGCTTAACAATCTGGTTGTTTTGTTCTGTTTTTCCCCAAGAAGTTTGGCTATAAAGTCATTCTTGGCTTAAACAGAGAAAGACCCGATTAGCAGCTTGAATAATATAAATTTGTACAAAGATCTTTAGGTCTAAGGATAAAATTTTTAAAGATCAAATAAGAAATTTAAGAAAAGGAACACTTGAACTTTTGTTTATCAACACTACTGACTTGCATAAAGCTTATTTCCTGTGTGGAGATGGGGAACTATAAAAATATAGGCTAATAATTTGGCCAAATAAACAGATCCACAGGAAAATATCATTCTGCGCTCAAAAGAACATTGGCCATGATTCACGTATGTCCCAATAATCCTAAGGCACCCTGAACTGTTGCTATAATAATTTTTATGCAGAGGTTCCCTGAGAGCCCACAATTATTTCAGTAGTTCCTCTAGAGTAGGAGAATTGAGAAAGGCTGCTCTAGAGGTAGAAGTAGAGTGGAAGGGACCCAGAGAACAAGCTGTCTGTGAGTGGGGTCCTCTCCCATCATCCTCAGATCATTATTAATAGATAGCATGCCTCCCAGGAAATATGTAAGCTTCCCTGTTACAAGTGTGGAAATTGTGGACGCAGGAGACAGACACGTGGAGATAGAGGTAGGAAGAAAGAACCTCACCATCCCACCATAATAAATCTGACAGAAGCAGTTGAGAATGTTTCCAAGAGTAACACCCTGTAAGAGGAATTCATCTCTCCCACCACAGAAGCATTCCCTTGACTGAGAGAGAATGGGGCAAATTATGAAGTATAACGGAAAAGAGTCCATGTGCTAATCCCTACATCTTACCTCCCTGAGTGAAAGTATGGGATGAAAGAAACAGAGAGACAAAGTAAGAGACACAGCTGAGAAGATGCAGAAAGATAGAATGAGGCAAGAAGTTTCCACAGCTCCCCCTGCCCCTGCAGTACAACACAGGGGTTAGGGACAAGGACCCCCCGCCCCGGCACAGTCAAAACTCCATGTATAATTTTTGACTCCCCAAAAGCTTAACTAATAGCCTATTGTTGACTGGAAGCCTTACTGATAACATAAATAGTTGATTAACACATATTGTGTATGTTATATGCATTATAGGCTCTATTCTTACAATAACGTAAGCTAGAAAAAAGAAAACTTTATTAAAATCATAAGGAAGAGAAAATACACTTACCGTACTGTATTTATCTAAAAAAATCAGCATATACATAGACCTGCACCATTCAAACCTGTGTTTTTCAAGGGTCAGCTGTACTTTCTTCCTGAGTACTGGCCACATGGGTAGGTCAGCTGTAATGAAGGGCTGAACAGCATCATCTTGGATCATTATTTTCTTAGTGGGGGAAACCAGACATTCCACTTAGTAAATGGATCTCAATGGCTTAACTCCTCATGGCTGATACGAGTCAGGTCATTGTCCTATGAAAGCGAATTACAAATACTTTGCTACATTCTAACTTCATCTTGGAGCATATTTGCTTACTTTGTTCCATTTGAGACTGAAAAGTTTCTAGGAAAAAATAGAACAGAGTAAATAATAAGAGAGAGAGATAGAACTGGTGAATTTTGGAAACGGATTCCAGATTTTTAATGATGCCAAAAAGAAGGGGAGGCATGTAATTTGTAAAGTACCCTCAGGGCCCTAAAATATGATTAGCCAAACACATAGAAAACATTTTCAAACCTTTTCTTAATTGTAACAGATGGTTGAGCAATACATTTCTATTTCAAACTAAAGGATGTTCTGCAAATATATCTGGCTGGAGCCCAGGCTGGGCAAGATAGTATTTCATTGCTCAAAGAAGTTTGTGTGTGTAGTAGGGAACCATTAGAATTGCTCCCACTAGCAGTCTGGGTGAAACTATTATTATTGAAATTGAAACCCTTAGTGTAATAAAATTTCAGACCTAAAAGGAATAAGCCTTCCATATTCCTCTCATTGTAGAGGCTAAAAAACAAAAACACAAACAGACGAAAACTAAGGTCTAGATCGGCTAAGTGAAATCCTCCAAACCACACAGCTAATTAATTGCAGAGCTGGAACCCAAACTGGAAAACACCTGGTTTTTAGTCCAGTGCTATCTCCATCCACCATCGCATGTGTGATGCCACCAGTAGTAATGCATGTCAAAGTGGTCAAAAAATAACTCATCCACACAGCTAGTCCACACAACATTTTGTATACATGCAGATCCACTTCTGATTCTAGGATTTCTGCACTAGACCCCATGTGACAGCTTATAAAATAATTCCCAGGGCTATTAAATATCTGCCTGGGGCAAAGAGAAGAACATTGACTTTGGAATTAAACAGACAAAAATTCTTTTTTAAAAAATTATTTTTATTTGAGTATAGTTGACATAAAATGTTACATTAGTTCCCAGGTGATTCAACTTCACTCTGTCTTGGGTTCTGCTCATCACAAGCGTAGCTACCATCTGTCACCATACAACGTTATTACAATATCATTGATTATATTCTCTAGACTGTGCCTTTTATTCCCATGACTTACTCATTTCATAACTGGCAGCCTGTATCTCCCACTCCCCTTCACCTATTTTGCCCATCCCTCCCAACCATCAGTTTGTTATCTGTATTTACAGGTCTGGTTCTGCTTTTTGTTTATTTATTTGTTTTTTTTAGATTCCACATATTAGTAAAATCACATGGTATTTTATTTTATTTATTTATTTTAAAGATTTTATTTATTTATTTGACAGAGACACAGCGAGAGAGGGAACACAAGCAGGGTGAGTGGGAGAGGGAGAAGCAGGCTTCCCACGGAGCAGGGAGCCTGATGTGGGGCTCCATCCCAGGACCCTGGGATCATGACTTGAGCCGAAGGCAGAGGCTTAACGACTGAGCCACCCAGGCGCCCCTATCACATGGTATTTTAAATAGACCTAAAGTCTAACCTCAACACTATCACTTGCCAGCTGTGTACACCTTGGCAATATACAAGTCTCATTAAGCATCAGATTATCAGTTAATCATGCATAAAATGGAGACATTAATAGCAACATCTTAAAATTGATATGAGTTTTTTAAAAAGAGATATTTATTTTTTTTGAGAGAGAGAGCAGGGAGAGGGGCAGAGGGAGAGGAAGAGAGAAACTCCAAGTAGACTCCACGCTGAGTGGGGGGCCTAACACGGGGCTCTGTCTCAAGACCCTGAGATCATGACCTGAGCCAAAGCCAAGAGTCAGATGCTCAACTGATGGCACCACCCAGGCGCCCCTGACTGTTGATATGAGTTTTAAGAATATATATATAAAATACCTAGCATAGTGTCTGTCATATATCAAGTGCTCGACAGATGCTAGTTGGGTCCATTTTCCTCTATGTTGACATAAAACTGTTGATACTCCTTACATTGTATATTGCCACTATGTCATTAATTTCAAGTGGGGAGAAGAAATTCTTCTCTTCTGTACAAACTACATCGTCCACCTACTTAGATCTTCAAGTCAGTGAGGAGGTTGAAATAAGAAGAGGGAGGGAATAGGAAGGTGAAAGGGTGTCTCCAGAAAATTTGCACCCACCCACAAGTGAATTGAAACATCAGAAAATATACAGGCTTTGAACTCTGCTGTCATCTATTTCAGCCCCTGTAATTAGCTGTGATTTATGATATGACCTGTCCTTAGGAAGTCTTTCAAACACCAGCTATACCCAGAGCCTGGTAACAGAAGCTCACTTTACCCCCTTACTGTCCGCCCACTCATACATCTGGAAGAAATAAGGGTCTCATGCTCCAAGTCAGATGTGAAGCCCTGTGGAGAGAGAAAATAACAATAAGAAACTATGTACACTGGGTCCCTCTGGCAAGGAGGTGAGGAGAAGCTGCCTCTTATTATGGGTATCCTGAGGCTGGGTGTCTTTTAGCCTCTTACCGCCTTGCATCAAGAAGCCAAAAGGCAATCTCCAATCCTGACCTAATGAGGCTGTCATTATTACTCCCATTTTATATGTAAGTAACTGACTGACCCTCTGACACTTTATGAAGACTTATGTATTGACCCAATTCACACAGCTTGCAAGTGACAAAATCAGCATTGCTAG
This sequence comes from Callorhinus ursinus, assembly GCF_003265705.2. Lineage (NCBI taxonomy): Eukaryota > Metazoa > Chordata > Mammalia > Carnivora > Otariidae > Callorhinus > Callorhinus ursinus. The sequence continues at coordinate 24,767,675 of NW_027397086.1, read as the reverse complement.
GGTATACTTTCAAGAAAAGGGGATCCAGAATGGGTCATCAGAGCAAGAATTACAGAGAAGTTACAGGAATTAGAGTCAAATGACCCAGGAACAGAAGGGGCAGCCATTGTCTACAATGGGGCTTTAACTTTTCCCAGGCCAGTAGAAGTAGCAGACATGATGAGAGCAGTAATGTTGGCAAAAAGCAAGTAAAGGGGACCCTCAGCAGAGATTCCTTCTTGGGCACTTAGAATGCGGGACTTTGCACAGGTGGTTTACTCTACCTGGAACACCTCCATCTCTTCTTAAAGGGATCTGATATATAAGTAAAAATATTAATGATGCTAAAGTGTTTTATCTCTCTTCCACTGGGGAAAAAATATTGAAGTCCTCCCAAGAATGTGCACAGAGATCATCTGGACATATCAAATTGTAGGGCAAAACCTTCATGACTTAAAACAACACAAATTATCTTAGGGTTCTAAAGGTCAAAAGTCAGATATGGGTGTCACTGGGCTACAGTCAAGGTGTCTGCAGAGCTGCATTCCCTCTGAGGCTCTTCAGGATAATCTGTTTCCTTACCTTTCCTAGTTTCTAGGGGCCACCTGCCATGCTCATCTTGTTGTCTCTTCTTCCACCTCCAAAGCACTCTATCTCCATCATCACAGCCCCTCTCTCTCTCTCTCACCTCGGGTTTTTTTTGTTTTTTTTTTGCTTCCTGTTATAAGGACCCTTGTTATTACATTGAACCTACCTGAGTAATCCAGGGTAATCTCCTCATCTCAAAATCTTTAATTTAATGACATCTGCAGCATCCCTTTTACTATGTAACATACTTACAGTTTCTAGAGATTAGGATGGGGGCATCTTTGAGGGGTCATTATTCTACCAAACAGATCTTAATTTTTTTAGTTTAATTAGAGTTTGCAAAACTGAGTGAAACCCATTCCTCTGTTTGTGTTTGCCTACCATAGCATGTTTCTCCTGATATCCCATGTTGGAAATTTCAAAGCCAGCAGTGACTCTTCCCTCTCATTCTTTCCCACATCCAAACTCTAAAACATCCCCCAAACTTCCCCCTCTCTATCCCATTTGCATCCTTAATTCAGGGTCTTTTAAATTATTGCCTGGATTATTTCAAAAGCATCCAAACTCAACCTCATGCCAACAATTTCTCCCTGCTCCAATCCATTTTGCAAAGTTCTTCCATAACTAACACACAATTACATGTCAGACTCTTGTTTAAGGCCACAACCACTCATCATCTAACTGGATAGTCCATACACCTCAATTTGGCAACCAAAACCCCTCCAAAATCTTACTGCAAACTTTTCCTTCCAATCCCCTTTTATATACCTTACATCCCAGCAACACAGAACTTTGCACAATTTCCCAATGAGATCTATGAGCATTTGAGGATGCTTTGACTTTACTCATTGTGTTGCTGGGTGCCCTTAATCCTTTTCTTTACCTAGTGGAATTCAGGTCAGCCTTTTCATACACCTACCACGTGTATGAAATTCACCTTTTCAATTCCTCCAAGTATCTTTTCTCCAAATGCTGTACCCTATTAAATTATTCATTTCCGTGTATGCCCCCAACAATTCTTAGCTCTTTCTTATTATGGCATCTGTGACATTGTTTTTTGTGGGGTTTTTTTTTTTAAGATTTTATTTATTTATTTATTTGACAGAGAGAGAGACAGCAAGAGAGGGAATACAAGCAGGGGGAGTGGGAGAGGAAGAAGCAGGTTTCCCGCTGAGCAGGGAGCCCGATGCAGATCTCGATCCCAGGACCCTGGGATCATGACCTAAGCTGAAGGCAGACACTTAACCGACTGAGCCACCCAGGCGCCCCTGTGACATTGTTTTTTATTACTTGTTTATCCTTGTATGCCATTTCCCAAACTATGAGCTCATTGAAGAAGGCAAGGACTGAGTCTCATTTTTATTTTATTTCTGAACCAGTGTTTAATCTAGCCCTGCTCCTGGCTCAACTTTTCATTCTGAGTAAAAATGGGACTCAGACTGGCTCTTTGCAGAACAGGGGATTAGTGACACCAGGGAATCAACTTACTAGTATTGATATGCATTTTCAATTTTGTTTGGGGTAGATTGATAAATAAAGAGAAAGAAAGAACAGTTTCTTACATTTACTTTTTTTTTTTTTTTGCACTGATGTTTGGAGAGATAAAATGAGAAAATGGAAAACAAAATACGGCTGTTCTAATCCAGCCTAAGAGCTCAATCTGACCTGGATAGAAATAACAACAACAGGAAGGAGGAAAAGGGATGGTAAGGAGTAATGTAAAACTTTAGAAAAGAAGCACTATTTTAGGGTTCCCATAGCAGAATTTCACAGAAGTGGGTGCAAGGTAATTGTCTTACCCTATCACAGTCTGTAGGATGAGAACATTTGGAGTGGTGACCCATGAAAAATCTTGGTTATGACAAAGTAATAGGGAAAATTATGGTACCCAGCAAGATTTTCACTCTTCTAGAAAGCCTCAGTGGTCATACAGGTGCAGAGGGCCTTCCCTCAAGTGGTTTTGGGGCATCAAACTTTGGCAAATACATCAGAGCAGAAGAACATGGAAAAATTTATTCAGAGCTCATATAAACTCCCTTTTGGGGATTCCCAGAAATAGTTGTGCTTATTCTGGAAGAATTAAGCAGACCAAGCCTCTATAATCATGCAGATTAGAACTAGGAGTGATGAGAAACTTAGTGTTAAAGTTCATGCAACCGTACACTTACCCAAAGCTGGTGAGGTCTAAGGTCATTCAGGTTACATAAAAGATTTAATGAATGAGTAGTAAGTGCATGATGGGACGGAGGTCAGAGTTTTTTCACTATTGCCAAAATGCAGGTTTTATTTTCAGTACCAGGTCTATCCTTTATAAGAAATGATGAACTTAGGTCACTGAAGGTCTGTTTCAGATAGGAGTTAATTATTTTAAAAGTTTAATGCAGTGTCTGGCACATATTCTAGGTTTGATTCCTGAGCCTTTATCCTCACCTAGGATCAACCGCAAGCATTTTATAACACTGTACATTTTTTTCATCCATGGAGCAGTGGTATCAGTGAACTAGTATTTAGCCACTACATGGCACAAAGGAAAGCTAGATATATAATGTGATTTTTATAGGAGATGAAAGAAACTGTATCAAATCAAGCATGATGTTCTACTTAGCCTGGCTATTAACTAGGGGGGAAACAAAATAGTATACAGAGTTAAAAAATAAATGGAACATTAATACAGTATATTTATTCTGTTGTGCAAGTGTCTATGAGATGCTAAGTTGAAATATTGTCTAACATTTTGCCAATAGGGGGAAAAAATAACAGCAGATGGGCCAAGCAGAAGGCAGAACAAAATCATTTTATATTCTTTTCAATGTAGTTTTTTTTTTTCCGGTTTCATTACAGATAGGACTGTGATAGATAATTCTACATCGGAAGACATGCATCAGATATTCTTGCAATTATGTTAGACATGTGTTTTTTTTAGGGCTACTTTCACAAGGAAGATATTACAAGTATGTTCTTTACTGGGAGGGATGGATGAAATGAGGAATCCATGAGAAATATAAGAATTATGCAGGATGGGAAGAATGGAGAGGCTTCTACCAGGAAGCTGCATTCTGTGATGCCACTGCCCTGCATTTAATGTTGACTGATTTTACCCGTGAAAATGTTTATTAGTTATCATGCACTACTCTGATCCTATTCAATTTGTCATCAGGAGCAAAGTGGTGTAACAGCAAAGGCAACAGATGTTGGGGATGACAAGCCAAATTATTGGAAACTCAGCCAATAATTCCCCCTCAAAAGTAGATGGTTTGACTTTATAATCTCCTGAATTCATTTCTTTCATAAGCAGCCCATGAGTTTTCATTGTTGAATTGGAATGCCATCTGTTTCCCGGACGCAGATAACCTTGGTTCCTGCCCCACCCGTCACAGTTCAACTAGCATTCTCTTGTTATTGTAAACCCAACTGCAGCATTCTCAGTCAGGACCACAGCTGGAAGACTGATAATATTCCCCAAGGAAATTCACATATTTTAGCAGGCCCACTTCAGATCTGAAGCTTTGACTCGCATGTTGTCCAGCCTATTTTTAAAATGTATTTATAATGGTAGAGAAGCATGTTTATAAGAAGTCTTCTGTAAACTTTTATGTTGAGACACACTCATTTATTAGTAAGGGAAACTAGTTTTATTTAAATAATACCTTATGCTGGATGACTATTGACAAAATATATATTAATTCATATTGATTATAATCTGTGATTATTATTCATGATTTATAGAGGAGGAAATCAAGAACCTGAGAGTTTATTTATCAATTCTTATTGAGAAATTCCTGGGTGTTGGATAGGAGAGGCACTAAGGTATAGCTATCAATAAAATGGACATAGATTCTGCCCCCCATGAGTCTTAAATCTAGTAGAGGAGCCAGGGCTTAAATATGTTATATTGGTAACTATGGCAAATTCTACGAAGGAAATACAAGGGATTACATCAAGATGTTTTAATTTAGATGGGAAGGTCAGGAAAGCCTTCTCTGAAGAAGGGACATTGAAGCTGACACCACAGAGATGATTGGGAGTTACCTGGGCAAAAAGTACAAGAAAGAATGGGCTAGGCATAACTTTAGGAAGGCTTTAGGTAGGAAAGAGGTTAACACTTTCCAAGAATGGATGAGAGACAAGTGAGCTGGCTTAAAGGAAACCAAAGGAAAAATGATGAGGAAAAATGAAGTAGGAAACAGGGGACATATTATAGGGTCACATTAAAAATCTGCCTGACTTGCCCAATGTCACACAAATAGAAGTTGGCCTCACTGAGATTGGAAGCTGTCTCTTGATTTCTGTTCTATTTCTCTTCACTTCTTTATGGCGCTTTCTTCATTAAAGAAAGAAATGAAGTACTCATATAGGGTCATAGATGTGCATAGGTGAACAGATGTTGCTGTGAAAACAAACAAAACAACAAAACAACTTGTTGCTCCTTCAAGTCTGTTGCCTGAAAACGTGTTTGTTGTTTTTTTGTTTGGTTTGGTGGGGGACTTACAGTTGGGCAGGGGATGATGCATTGGTGAAAAAGTTTGTTTTTCCTGCCAAATTAACCATGGGCAGAATGGTTACTTTACATGAGCAGCTTTGCGTCATTGTTAAACAGAGCCAGATAGTTAATTTCTTTGGGGACAAGTTCCCTCGCCTGAAAGAAGAGAAGGCTGAGAGTAGTTCCTAAGAAGCCTTTATCAATTGCTCCTGGCAATTACCTGCCAACCACAAGGCTAATCAGCCTTAAGGTGCAGTTGCCCTGCAGATAACAGAGCAGAAAGAACAGAAACCCTTGATGAAATCATTGAGCCTTTGTATCAGTCAATGTCAGAGCTTGTTCTACCTGTCTGCCTTCTGTAATGGGAATTAAGAAAATATTAATGAAGGCATTTCTAATTAAGCTGATTGAAGTGGATTTCTCTATAGCTGAAACCATCAATATAAGTATCTTTTCTATTTTAACATAAATTTGAGGCTGTATTGCATGTGTTCTAACATATTCTGGACTTGTTAGTACACATTTCAGAGGCGTATTTTTCTGAGTACTTCAGGAGTGCAAAATTTTATTCTAGGCAAAGATAATGAGGTGGGGTCTTTTCCCTTGACTTGCATACAAACATGAAAAGGAGCAAATGAAATTTACAAATGCCAGTTATCTAAGGCAGAATACATATGTATTATGAATATATGTAAGATGTGATGCATAGGGGCGTCTGGGTGGCTCAGTCTGTTAAGTGTCTTGACTTTGGCTTGGGTCATGATCTCAAGGTCCTGGGATCAAGCCCCGTGTCAGGCTCCGTGCTCAGCAGGGAGCCTGCTTCTCCTGCTCCCTGTACCCCTCCACCTGCTCATGCTCTCTCTGTGTGTCTCTCTCAAATAAATAAAATATTAAAAAAAAAAGATGTGATGCCTAGTAATCCCACTTATGTCCTGTGCCCTATTTCTCCCCTTCCATGTGTTTTTTGTTGTTTATAATATTTAATAAGTCGAATCCATACCTTAATTGAGCCATCAGGTATTTTTCAAGGAAAGGTATTTTATTTATATGATTCATAATGCATATATCTAGTCTCTGAAAGTCATGATATTGAGTTTCCTTTTCTTTTTCTATGCATTGTAATTCTCTTCTCTACATTTACTGCAGTGGGTTCAATAGTGTTCTCTAAAAATAAAATCAATGTACACCCATAACCTCAGAATGTAACCTTATTTGGAGATAGAATCTTTGTGGGTATGACCAAGGTAACGACTGAAACAAGAGGGTGGTTGTTGAGCTATATTTCTCACCAAGAAGTAATTTTTAAAAATGAGAATTCCTTAAAAAATAAATAAATAAAATAAAATAAAAATGAGAATTCCTCTGGGCTGTGGGTAGAAGATGAGCTGAAGAGCAGTCAGAGAGATGACCCTGAAGGAAGTCTCTAAGACAGAATTTCTGAACTCACATCCAGTTAGTATTAAGAGAGAGAGTGGCAGGAGACCCATAACATGTGTGGTGACCCAGTAACAGAGGAGAGCTATACTGTCTTCCTCAAAAATAATAGTCATTATAATAAAGCTGGGACCCTGGGAGACCATAGCAAGAGTTTCCCATCCCGCCATAAGATGGGCACAGTAGAGCTGATTGCCTAGGATTTCAGGTACCTCAACTGCCTAAAGCAGCCCCACCAATTGCTCATAGGCCCAGGGCAGCCTCACACCTTCCCATCCTCTGAGATTAACAAGGAAATTAACTGGGCATAGACAGCCAGAGACCCTCTACCCTATGACAGAGATTTCCTAGATGCAGAGAATTCCTCCCAAATGCAAACATGAACAGCTCAGCAAATACTAGATGAAGGAATGATAATGGCCAGCAGTCAGGCAGGACTCTGCATTGCATGGCTGTTGGTCTGTATTCTGTATTAACTTCTCATGATATCCCGATGCCATGTAGTCACCTCATCCTCCACCCAACATTCCCCCTGCACTGAGCTGCAATTACAGGAAGAAGTGAAAAGAGAGGAAATACCAATTTGAGGGAGTAACACTGAAGTGACTAAGAGCAAACTTGAATTTACTGGTTTTACCTAGAATTGCCCAAATTAAGTTTGTCTGCCGTCAGTTTTAAACAGTAGCTTAAAATAGAGATTAAATTTAATTATAGATATGACACCCAATCTTCCTAGTTTGTTATCCAAAGTCTGTGGGCTTCGTAATTGTGTTACCATACAACAAAAAGTAAATTAGTTGTAATAAAGCAAATACATTTATATTTGTTATAAATGGCCTTACCCAGCTATAAAATTTAATAGCATACAGAAAATAACTTGTTCTCTGTATATCCTCTAACAACACATTTTCTATATGATTTTTACCTCTTTTCCAATGTGTAATGATAATATGCAATATTCTATAAGCAGTTCTTTACACAGACCTGTTTTCTTTTTCTCACTTTCCAAGGTGAGATAATTGCAAACACAATTTTAACAAAGCCATACACAGTAGATTTTCTAAAACGAAAAAATGGAAATACCCTAAACATTTAAATATAGAATAATCAAGTAAATTATGATATATTGTGAATTGTCATTTACTAAAAGTCAGAAGTTCAGGGGCGCCTGGGTGGCTCAGTTGGTTAAGCGTCTGCCTTCAGCGCAGGTCATGATTTCAGGGTCCTGGGACCAAGCTCAGCATCAGGCTCCCTGCTCAGTGGGGAGTCTGCTTCTCCCTCTCCCACTGCCCCTGCTTGTGTTCCCTCTCTCAGTCTCTCTCTCTGTCAAATAAATAAATAAAATCTTTTTTTTTTTAAGTCAGAATTTCAAAAAATATTTCACCGTGGAAAAAATCACTCAGGATATATCAATCTGGCAATGGTATAGAAAGTTAAACATAAAACATAAAAACATGCTCCTTTTCAGTTTTAGCATATTTATTCCTTTCTCGTCTGGGTAAAGTGCATTTGTTCTTCATCCATACATAAAAGTCCCCTCTTCACTGATTATCAGTCAAAATGAATCAAAATCATCCTCTTTTGGGCTTCCTCTATGCTCTGCACTTAGATTGCATTACACTGGTGGCTTGTCTTATTTCTAATCTTGCCGTGTCCTACTTATCTTTGTATTACCAACCACCAGCATTGAGATTATCCCAATTAGCTGTTCAGTCCTTGTTTGTTTAATGCATAAAAAAGAGACAGGACCGGGCGCCTGGGTGGCTCAGTTGGTTAAGCGACTGCCTTCGGCTCAGGTCATGATCCTGGAGTCCCGGGATCGAGTCCCACATCGGGCTTCCTGCTCAGCAGGGAGTCTGCTTCTCCCTCTGACCCTCTTCCCTCTCGTGCTCTCTATCTCTCATTCTCTCTCTCTCTCAAATAAATAAATAAAATCTTAAAAAAAAAAAAGAGAGACAGAACCCTGATTTTAGATCATATATGCAAAACAAGATTTTTGGTTAATTGAGGAGTTTACACTTTAAATGGGAATTGTCAATATTGATAACCACTAAAAAGAAGAGACAAAAGAACAGGAAAACGGGCATTGATTTCAGGATCTGCATGCAAATTTATTGAACGTTCATAAAATGAAAGCCTCAAAAAATGCCATGGAAACTCTGAACGTATGTTTGAAGGAGGGTATCTTTCTTCCTCGGATTCTGTCAAGAGGTCAGTTGATCAATTAGAGAGCTGTCACACTAGCAATTTATCTTAAAACTAGACTGCTCTTATCAGCAAATTGTTTGATTAGCATTAGAGTCTCAAGACAGCATTTCATTGAATTGCTTTTCCTTTGTTAATTTTCCAGAGGGGAGGAAATTAGCTAAAATGAAGAAGAAATTGTGTAAAGAGACAAAGTATGGACCCATCATTGAAACTCCAAATGCCATTTATTTTTGTTATTTTTCAAGAATTCAGATTGGGCTTTCATTAATATTATACCTCCAAAATCTAATTGTAAATCTATACCCAGACTAATACAAGAAACATAATCTGGGACATAGTTCTGATTCTCGATATATAGTACTTTTAGCTATTTTAAACTCTATTTGTGGTAATTGCTAGTTTACGTTTCTGCTAATAATGGAATGCTTACCAGATCTTGATTGGGTCTTTAAGTATTTATCATGGGTCTAACTAAAAAAAACTCTCTGAAGTTCTTGTATTAGGCAGGATTGAGGAATTCTGTAGATTGGGTTTACAGAAAACTGACAAAGCAGTAAGGTTTAACAAATCCTCCCTCCCTGGCCCCCTAAATCCCTATCATGCAAATTGATGGTCTACTCAATGGTAACTAACCAATAGTGTGAACCAGCCACACTCGTAGGGCCTTCAGGGGAAATCTGAAGTAGAAGAACCAATAACCTGGGACATTTAGGGCTGGAATTTATTTCTGCTTGATTTTATGTCTTTCTACTTCTATCTACTAAGTTACAATTTAAAATTACCTCTGAAAAATGAGACTCAGCAATACCTACATTTGAGCACAAGTCCAGCCTATGGACAGATGTCCTATAGCAATCTCACTAACTGTTTTTGAGTTTTGAACTTACTAGCTCTGAATTGCATTGCCTTTTAAATTTCTGCTGCCTCCATGAAAGTAATAGAATAACAGAACAGAACTACAGCCATTATCTAACCCAGTGGTTCTCAACAGGAATAGTCGCACATTCTAGGAAGCATTTGAGAAATTTGTGGGTGCATTTTTGGGGTGTTGCAATTCCTGGGGATCTGACTGGTATTTAGTGGGTGGGAGTCACAGATGCCCCATAATGTGTGGGACAGCTACCCAAAATGAAGACTTATCTCACATCCTAGGTAATTTGCAAGTAGCCCTTGAAGATCAGTGGTTCTCAAACCTTAGCCTGTATCAGAATCACCTGGAGGGCTTGTTAAAGCACAGAGTGGTGGTCCCCACCCCCAGTGTTTGATTCAGTGTGCTGAGGTTGGGTCCAGAGAATTTGCATTTCTAACAAGTTCCTAGGTGATGCTGGTGCTGCTGGTCCAGGGACCACACTTTGAGACCTACAGCTCTAGATAGGTAGTCATGTAGGTGGGAAACTGTTTATAGTTCTGGGTCAAAAAACTAGATCCATATTATATATTTAAAAAAGCTACTTTCGCATGGTTTTAATATACACTGACTATGTTAGTACTGCAACAACCATATAACTTAAGAGATTGGAATTTTGTTGTATGTAGGCTTTAACAAGAGTTATTTAACATTTCAGGAAATCCTTTTACCCAGAATTAGTCCTCACCAATGCCAATGCCAGCACCAGCACCACACACTTCTGTTAGCCTGCATTTGTAGCTCTTACATGTAAATAGGCAACAGAGGAGATTTGAAACTTCTTTTTAAAAATCTACAACTAAATATTATTAAGTCAGTAAAAGAGATATGAAAAATCAGAGATTTCTCCATATTTCATTAATATGTTATTTCAAAAATATTTATAAACACCCTAGGGCAGCACAGATGTAAAAATTTCATATTGAAATCATTCATTTGTTCTGAGTATGCTGCTAGCTAATTTTCAGTCTTATTCTAATATCCTCAGAGATCTGTCACACATCTCCTCTACATCCTCTTCATTGTTGTTTACTTTTCTAGTCCATCTTCTTTTCCCTACCATGTCAAAAGATACAATTTCTAAGGTCCTTTCAAATATTGCAGACCCATAGAAGGATTTCAAGATAGGGCATATTTTTTTCTATACCTGCCTTTTCCCATGTCATAAAATAATTATTTGGATACTACACGTAAATGTAGGATGCATTTCATTTGAATAATAATATATAGACCCTCAGCGGCGCCTGGGTGGCTCAGTTGGTTGAGGATCTGCCTTTGGCTCGTGGGATCAAGCCCTGCGTCGGGCTCCTTGCTCGGCGGAGAGTCTGCTTCTCACACTCCTTCTGTCCCTCTCCCCTGCTCATGCTCGCTCTCTCTTTCTCTCTCTCTCTCTCAAATAAATAAATAAAAGCTATAATATATTCCCTCATTGTATCTACTTCTCCATCACTAATTAAAGATTAACATGTCTTGCCATGTTAACTTGCTTTCAGTTAAGGTTATTTCTCTCCTTTTCCTCATATACAAATAAGTCTGACCTTCTTTAAATTAAGTCTGACACTCTTTTTCTTATTTAAATGTGCACTCTTGTGTCTCTTATTCTCCTATACTTCTTCTATGGAATGGTTTCCTATCACTTGGTATCTAAGAAATCCAAGCATTCATTGTAAGGAAGTACAATTTTATTCTTTCTTTTTTTTTATTATGTTAATCACCATACATTACATCATTAGTTTTTTTATTATGTTATGTTAATCACCATACATTACATCATTAGTTTTTGATGTAGTGTTCCATGATGCATTGTTTGTGTATAACACCCAGTGCTCCATTCAGTATGTTCCCTCTTTAATACCCATGACCAGGCTAACCCATTCCTCACCTCCCTCCCCTCTAGAACCCTCATTTTGTTTTTCAGAGTCCATAGTCTCTCATGGTTCATCTCTCCTTCCGATAGACATTGAGGAAGTATAATTTTCTGACCACTTCAATATGTCCCTCTGTAAAGCCATAACTGAACATTTGTCTATTGAAATATACATATTATTTTATTATGAATTACTTTCTCTTCAATTCATCTTCATGTATAGTTAGGGTATTATACGTATTTTGATGGTAATTTCATCTGTAGTAGATTATATTATATATTATATATGAATTTCATTTCAGGGCATTAGAAATATTTGTTATAAAAGGGGATGTTGGCCCTGGTAGAGCTGAGAACCAATGATTCAGTCCAATCTCTTTGGTTATTTTTTGTGTAAATTAGGTTCACAGTGAAACACTTAAATATAGTTACCTGAGAACCCACAGCTGTTTAGAGAAACTGATGCTTCTAAAATCTGAGTGTACCAATTTCAAGTTCAATGATCCTACAACTAGAATAAAAATAATGTGGTTGTGTTGTCCTTTTCCTTAATTCAGTGTAAGAGGCAAGAAGTTGAGGACAGAGATTTATGTCATTTTTGATCATGGATTATAACAGCAACTGACTTTTCTTTATGGCTTCAGGTAAAATTTTTCTATGGCAAATTTCACTTATTGGTTTTCTCCATTTAAAATCTATAAATCCACAAGTTCTTGTTTGAGTCAAAGAAATTGTGTTGTAGATGATCCCTTTTTCATTATGGCATACCTCTGCTCTGCCTTCCCATGCTAAGAAATTGGTTCAGGCAGCGTTTTGAAAGGGATACATTTCCCGGGAAAAGGCACAGAAATGGAGGCAATCATCTTCAACTGACAGAAAAGAGTGGTGAACTCAGAAAGGCTGAGAACTTAATCAATACTGAATCAGACTAAGCACAATGAAGTACCAGATTATTAGATAGCAGCCTTCAAAAGTACGATACTTACAATCCAGGAGGAGCCTGGGTGCTTTGGAAGCTTGGCTCCGCATTTATTAAACACTCCCATTGCATACATCATGGATGGCTGAGAGTTGACCCAAAGTTTACTACCACCGAATGCAATAATTGAATATGTCTTTGTGTGTGACCTGGAGAAATGAATCATTTTCAGTAGCTTCTATTTTTAAAACCTATTACCTTAGCCTTCTATAGAATCAATGCCAGTGCATTGGTTTCATTGCTGTTATTGTTATTGTTGTTTTATGGTTATAGTTTTTTGTTGTTGTTGTTTTTTTATGTTGTTCTCTCAGCAGTAGGGTCATTTTAAGAAACAGCGATATGAAATTAGTGCAGGGAAAAGCTTTGGTTATTCTATGGAACCACATAATTTTGTTTTTCTCTCTCTGATCTTAAGAAATGTATAACACATCTTGTCTCTCCTTTCATCTTTTCTGCCCAAAATCTCAGAGCCCAACTTGGAATACAACTATAGGAAATATTGGGGCCATTATTATAGGCATATTTGTCTTTTCTTTCCCACTCCTAATTTTTTTCTATTTTATTATCATTTCATAGAATTAGTTATTGTTATAGTCTACCTTAAATCTTTCATTGAATGATGTGGAGGATAGACATAGATTTTATTTTATTTTTTAAAGATTTTATTTCTTTATTTGAGAGAGAGAGAATGAGAGATAGAAAGCACGAGAGGGAAGAGGGTCACAGGGAGAAGCAGACTCCCTGCTGAGCTGGGAGCCCGATGTGGGACTCGATTCTGGGACTCCAGGATCATGACCTGAGCCGAAGGCAGTTGCTCAACCAACTGAGCTACCCAGGCATCCTAGACATAGATTTTAATAAATAGGGTCAGAATGCTTGTCCCACAGGCAACCACTCTGATTCCAATAATGCAAGAGTTTAGTTTGTCTTTAAAGTTTCCACTTGTCTTAAACTTGAGACATAGATATGCTATCTTAGAAAAAGCAAGTACCTGAGGGCATTTGCTTGGAGCATTTAAAAAAGATCACTAGGGAAGAAACATTAGGCGACAGAATAGATTTGATATCTAATGAAAGAACATTCTCAAACAAAATTAAATAAGTTCACAAAGATATCTTAGTACGTAGGTTGGCACAGGAAGAACTGTGAGAATACAACCTACCTCTGTTTCATCAGGGAAAAGGAGAGGCAAAGGGATAAGGGTATCTTGGAATTAGCAAGCTCACAAGGGAGCCAATATTGCATCTAACTCTCATGGTCTTGGCTCTGAAATCTTGTAAATCTTTTAAGGAAAGTGAAGGCTGCTATGAGAGAAAACAACAGGATAGAGGAAGTGTCTTTGAAGAAACAACATGTAAAAAGACTGGAAGGGTAAATTCAGCCAGCCAGGTGAAGAGGGGGCAGTGGAGAACATTCCAGGCAGAGAATAGAGGTCCCAAGGTAGGAGAGCACTTGACGCATTTGGAGAATAGAAAAGACCAGGATGGCAGAAATATAATGAGCAAAAGTAAAAGTAGTATAACATTAAGTTGAAGACCTGGGCATGGGGAGAGTTTAAACAGGGCAGACACATAATCGATTTGTGTTTTTAAAGTATCACTTTGGCTTCCATGTATAGAATAAACTGTGTGTGTTGAGAAAGGAAAGGTGGGCAAGAGAAGAAACAGATAAGAGAGTGTTGCAACATTCCACATGAGAAAGGTTGATGGCTGGGACAGAGGTGATATCTGCAAAGGTGGCGGGGGTGGGGGGCAGATTCTGGATGTATATTGAAGATAGAATTGATGTATCATGGGAATAGAGTGAGTATATGATAAGAAGGTAGAATGTCTAAAAATGGTTCTCAGGTTTTTGGCATATAAACATCTAAGTGGATTATATTTAACTTGATAGGAAGATTGAAGGAATTGTGGGAATGTAGTAAGAAAGTGGTGATAGGTTTTATTTGAGGCATCCTAATATTGGCATGTCTATAAAACATCTAAGAGGAGAGGGGCCTGGGTGGCTCAGTCAGTTAAGCGTCATCTGCCTTCGGCTCAGGTCATGATCCCGGGGTCCTGGGATCGAGCCCCGCATCGGACTCCCTGCTCTGCGGGGAGCCTGCTTCTCCCTCTCCCTCTACCTGCTGCTCCCCCTGCTTGTGCTCTCTCTCTCTCACTCTCTCTCTCTCTGTCACATAAATAAATACCTAAAATCCATCTAAGAGGAGATGCCATGTGGTTCATCGGATAAATAAGCCTGAGGTTCAGATGTGAAGTAAAGATATACATTCTGGAGTTAATGGCATGTACACAGCTTTTAAAGTCATAGTAATAAATGCTGTCACCTAGGGAGAGAGTGTAGAAAAGAAGAAAATTGAAGAGTTCCATACTTCCCTGTGTCTTGTCCTCCTTCTACCCCTTCCTACCCCTTCGCTCCTAGGAGCAAGCCAAGGGAAAAAATATGAAGAAACCTGGGCTCCATCAGGTGCTGGGACTGTGACTGAGTGGGTGATACTCCCTCATCACCCAGCTGTCAGTTATTCAAATTCTGTTAATTGATTCAGTGGAGGATTTGCTTGATAACTGGATTGTGATCTTATAACAACCTTATCTCTTGGGTATTTTTAGTTAGAGTTTGTTTTGTTTTGTTTTTGTCTTTGCCTTTTTTTTTTTTTTTTTTTGCATTCCATTTCCTACTCATTTGAGCAGGGAAAAATACCAAGAAGCCATAATCCTAATTTTCCCATTATTGCTACCATTGTCTTTGGACAAAATGAACAAAGACCATGGGATCAGAAAAGGCAGCAGGGGGAAGGAGTCACAATAATACAAAGGAAGCCCAAAGAAAATAGATTTATATAGGGTTTTCAATATTTATTGCTATGCTTTTCCTATAACAAATATTTGGGGTAGAGTTATCTGACATGTCCCAATATCTCAGGTATCATGTGAGCACTGGAGGTGGAGGAGGGAAAAGCCTTCCAGGAGCTTACACTGTATTTCATAGTGCAGAACAGCATACACTTTTTTTTTTTAAATCTCCCAATTAACAGGTACAGCAATTAAGGCTAATTTATCCTACAACACCCCAAAATAAGAAAAGAACTAGTATAAAATGTTGTATAATAGCTATGTTCAAGGGTTAAGTGATTGGGTGCAAAAATATATATGTGTATATTTGCAAATATATATGTCTGTATATATATATTAGAAGGCAGAATCTCAGAGTCATTTCATAGAATGAACCCCTGTTTTTATATAAATAAACAGATTTCTTGGTTATAGCCAGAGTCATTAAAACTAAAATCCATAGCCATTTTAAAGTAAGCCCAGAAGAGTGAAGCACATAGTGCTGTTAATCTTTTCTAAAGATATCGCAAGAGTTTCATTCACATCCTCAAAATTGTTAAATGAGACTTTACATCAAATTAATTATTGGGGAAAGAGAAAAAAAACAAATTTTAGAAAATTGAGAGACAGCATAAAATCCTGTTCTATAAAGAGGTCCCCGTACAATTAGGTTTAGTACATTACCTGACTGTGTGGTTGAAGTAGTCTTTTAATAGAGATGCAAAACAGGAATCTAGGCTAGTTCTAGGATAATGGCTAAGTGTTCAGTAGGGATGGATGTTAAGTACTCTGGCTTATTACATTCTGTTTATTGCATTTTGAATACCTTAAAATGGCAATTTAATGTAGCTGAAATTATAAAGAGTGGATTTTCTGCCAGCCACTTTTTAGCAAAAACCTGTGAGATATGACCAGAGATCAGAGGCTAAGTCTTTACTACATTATGGAAACAAGAAGGAATTTCTAAAAATGAAAGGCAACTCCCAACTGTGAAGAGTTTTATGTTTGTTTTTAACAGACTTTCACTCCCAAGCCATGACTCACATTTAAGAGTTTCCCACTCCAAAACAGACCCTCAAGGCAGGGAGTTTTTAATCATAAACTTAAAGAAACATTGATTTGTTGAAACTTTTGAGAGCATTAAATATAGCCTTTGTGTGACCTTAGCTGGGATGGGAAAACATTGGTCAATCTTGAAACACTGACTCACTGGAAGGTAAAAACCTTCAGTAGAGTATCATAGCCAAGAGAAAAATTTCATGTGATGAAGTGTTTTTGTGTTTGTTTTCAGGAAAAAATATTATATTTCCTGGGGCGCCTGGGTGCCTCAGTCGTTTGAGCCTCCGACTCTTGGTTTCAGCTCTGGCTGTGATCTCAGGGTCGTGGGATGGAGCCCCCATATTGTGTTTCGTGCTCAGCGTGGGGTCTGCTTGAGATTCTCTCTCTCTCCCTCTCCTTCAACCCCTCCCCCACCCCATTCATGCACACGTGTGCATGCACACATGCACACTCTCTCTCTCAAATAAATAAAATATTTAAAAAATATACATATCCTGGTTTTAGAAAGTAAGAACAGGAAACATAAAACCTGTGTCTTTTAACTGTTATTATTATGGGATGATTCAACAGCAACAAAAATACACTTACTACTATTATTGATATTTAAGGGAAGTGGGGGAAATAGGCAAAAGAAAAAAGAGATGAGATAAATAAGAGGGTGAAGGTAAAGGCAGAGGAGAGATTCCACCTGAGAAGTAAGGAGGAGAGAGAGAAAGAACATGTGCTTAAAAATATAAATGAGGGGCGCCTGGGTGGCTCAGTCATTAAGCGTCTGCCTTCGGCTCAGGTCATGATCCCAGGGTCCTGGGATGGAGCCCCACATCGGGCTCCCTGCTCAGTGGGGGATCTGCTTCTAACTCTCCCACTCCCCCTGCTTGTGTTCCTGCTCTCTCTCTCTCTGTCAAATAAATAAATAAAATCTTTATTAAAAAATATATATATATATAAATAAACATCTTTATTATTAGGATTTGGTTTTGCTGAAGATAACCGAAAAAGCTGAAATAACAGTGGCTTAAACAAAGTAGATATTTATTTCTGTCTCACGTAAGAGCCTAAGCAGGCAGGACAGCTCTGGGTATTGGGGGTCCCACAACCATCGGCAACCCTAGTTCATTCAGTCATATTGCCCTGCCCATGGTAGTATGGTGCCACACGCCTCCCCCACTAAGTCCATATTCTGACTGTTCTTTGGGAGTACTGGAGGAAGAAAAGCATTTCTTCTTCCATTAGTCAAGCTTCCCTACAGTTGCACACTTTACTTAGTTACGTGGACATACCTAGATGTAAACAGGTCCAAGAAATGTAAAGATTATTTCAAGTTTAAAATTGGGAGTTTCTGTCACTAAGTAAAAAGGAAAGAATTGATATTTCTATACATAATTAATACTCATTTCCACCAAAACTCATCATTTATTGGTATTTTCTGGGATCGCAAAAATGAGGTTTTTTTGAAGTTATAACAAACTACAATGTCCCAATTCTTCTGAAGAGTCATGTTTTTCTATGTTTAATCATTAAGTAATATTTTGGAAGACAATCTATATTTTCCCATAAAATTTCAAAATTTTTCATTAGCTGTAGAAAGGAATTACTTTGAGATTTTAAAATTTACTCTGAGGCTCTTATACTATTCAGTCAATTTACTACATCTGCTCATATCCTGAGTATTTTCTTTCTCCCGCATTTCTAACTTACAGTGGAATCTATTGGTGTGATTCACTAAAGCATCCAAGTTTCATGTGTTCTATCAAAAAAGATCAATTATGGAGTATAGTATTAAATGTAATTAAGTTGTTTCTTTGTAGGACACTATATGTAAAAATATAATTAAGGAGAAAATGTCATTTGTAATCCATATGCCCCTATTTGGAATTAAGAAAATCAAGCTGTTCCTTGTATTGGGAATAACTTGAAAATAATTTGTGTTGAGGAAAAAATAACACCAAGAATTACCCTTATGTAGTATTCACCAACATTGGAATGCATAGTCAATTTTTTAAAATTCTGATGAATAGAATACTACATGACTTTCAAGGCTAGACTCTGGAAAGTTTCTGCCTGGCTTTCTCTTTCTCTCAGACATGAACCCTTGCAGCTCTGAGTTGCCATGGAAGAGCCCAGCTAGCCATGACACTGTGCTGGAGAGACTCTGAGGGAGACTACATAGAGACAGAGCAAGATGCCCAAGGAGCTCTAGCTGTGAGGGGTGGGAATGACATAGAGACCCCACATAACCATCTCCTTGTCCAAAAACATGCATTATCTAAGATGGGACAGTATATGCCAATGTTTATTGAATCCATTGATTTCCTACCTATTTCTGCTGATTTGCCTGATCAAAATATATTCAATAATGATCTGGGACCAATCTCTGGAAAACTTGAAGTGGGAGATTAAAAAAAAAAAAAAGTGAAGACTTGCAAAGCCTAGGCAGTGTATTTATTTTGCTTCAAAAAATAAAGGAAAAATAATGCAATGAACAGAACAAAGATTTTCTGAGGCTTTGTAACTTTTACTTACAACAGAGCCCTCTTCTTTTCTGGAAGAGAAGAAAACATGACAGAGAGGAGGTATAAATCCAATGGAAATAATAATGTATAGTTGCAGAGCCCTTTCATAGATATTCTTTTGTTGAAACTCCACAGCAGTTCTCTATAGGATTAAACAAAAGTTTTATTTCCACTCTAGAGAAGGAACTGAGGTTTCAGAGAAGCAAAGAGTATCTCTGTTCAAGAAACACTTCCTCTACAACTACCCTAAGTCAACTCTCTTTCATGAGTGTTTATAGGACTATGTTCCTCTCCTTCACAGGGTTACAACATTTACGACTTGCATTTGTGTGATTCGTTAAATATTAGATTTGTCTTCTCCACAAGATTGTACATTTCATTGGCACCTCTTTTTGCTAACATTGTAATCTTCAGCACTTCCCTCATGTCTAGTTTCTTAGTAGTATTCAATAATATTTTATGAATGAATTAACAAATTCATACTCTCCAACACCGAGGGAAATAATATCCAAAAAACACCAAACTATTGAAGCGAATCTGAACTTCTAAATCTCTAGCTTTTCAAGTGTTTTAAAAAGACTTTATGTCAGGGCTATTTTTGGTGAAAAATCATGCACTCTCACAAGATATTTATTTTTTTAACTTTTTTTTTAATTTAAATTCAATTAATTAACATATCATGTATTATTAGTTTCAGAGGTAGAGTTCAGTGATTCATCAGTCTTACATAACACCCAATGCTCACTAAATCACATGCCTTCCTTAATGCCTGTCACCCAGTTACCCCATCCCCCAACCCCCCTCCATCAACCCTCAGTTTGTTTCCCATGGTTAAGAATCTCTTATGGTTTGTCTCCTCTCTGATTTCGTCTTGTTTCATTTTTCCTCCCTTCCCCTATGATCCTCTGTCTTGTTTCTTAAATTCCTCATATCAGTGAGATCATATGATAATTGTCTTTCTCTAATTGACTTATTTCGCTTAGCATCATACCCTCTAGTCCATCTACATCGTTGCAAATGGCAAGATTTCATTTTTGATGGCTGCGTAATATTCCGTGTGTGTGTGTGTGTGTGTGTGTGTGTGTGTGTGTGTGTGTGTGTGT